>NC_134700.1:158176552-158374052 GCF_043290135.1 Rhipicephalus microplus | reverse complement strand
AGTAGGGCTCCTAGCTCACAGAAACATAGATGGCAGCATAGAGGAATACTATAGCGTTATTGAAAGGGTGGTAGGTATCGTAATTAAACTGAATAAAAGATACAAGATGAAGGTGGTACAGGCTTACGCGCCTACATCCAGCCATGCTGGCGCTTCAGTTGAAAGCTTCTATGAAGACGTGGAATCGGCAATGAGTAAGGTTGAAACACAGTATAAAATACTGATGGGAGACTTTAATGCAAATGTAGGGAAGAAGCAGGCTGGAGACCAGGCAGTAGGAGATTATGGCATCGGTACTAGAAACGCCAGAGGAGAGCTACTAGTAGAATTCGCAGAACGCATTAATTTACGGATTTTGAATACCTTCTACCGAAAACAAGGAAACCGCAAGTGGACATGGAGGAGCCCTAATGGCGAAAATAAGAACGAAATAGACCTTATAATGAGTGCACACCCAGGCATCGTGCAGGATGTGGAAGTGGTTGGCAAGGTACGATGCAGCGCCCATAGAATAGTACGGTCTCGAATTCGCCTAGACGTGAAGAAGGAACGACAGAAATTGATACGCAAGAAGCCAGTCAATGAGCTAGCACTGAGAGGGAAAGTACAGGAATTCAGAGTGTCACTTCAGAACAGGTACTCGGCTCTTAGTGAGAAAACCAAACTTAGCGTAGATAGAATGAATAATCTGACGAGTATCATTACAGAGTGTGCAATGAAAGTACAGGGTAGTTAGACAGGACACTGGCAAGCTTTCTCAAGAAACGAAGAATCTCATTAAGAATCGTCAAGTCATGAAAGTCTCAAGTACAAAAGAAAAAATAGAACTGGCAGAGCTTTCGAAGTTGATTAATAGGCGTAAGGTATGCGATGTAAGAAGGTATAACATGGAGAGAATTGAACACGCTCTGAAAAACGGAGGAAGCTTTGAAGCAATGAAGAGGAAACGTGGGGTAGGCAAAAATCGGATGTATGCACTAAGGGACAAAGAAGGCAAATTAACTACCAATAAGGATAGGATAGTTAAAATAGCGGAGGAGTTTACAGAGATCTGTACAGTAGCCGGGGCATACACGACCTTAATACTACAAGAACTAGCAGTAACCCAGATTACACCCCACCAGTAATGATAGAAGTCAAAAAAGCTTTGGGGAGCATACAAAGAGGCAAAGTTGCTGGTGAGGATCAGGTAACATCAGATCTGCTGAAGGATGGAGGGCAGATTATGTTAGAAAAACTAGCCACCCTGTTTACGAGGTGTCTCTTTACGGGAAGAGTACCAGAGTCTTGGAAGAATGCTAACATCATCCTGATACATAAGAAAGGAGATGACAAGGACTTGAAGAATTACAGGTCGATCAGATTGCTCTCTGTAGTACACAAGCTATTTACAAAGGTAATTGCTAACAGAGTAAAGAAAACATTAGATTTCAATCAACCAAAGGAACAAGCAGGATTTCGAACAGGCTACTCAACAATCAACCAAAATCATACTATCAATCAGGTAATAGAGAAATGCTCAGAATATAACGAACCACTATACATAGCCTTCATAGATTACGAGAAGGCGTTTGATTCAGTAGAAATAACAGCCGTCATGCAGACACTGAGGAATCAGGGCGTCGATGAAGTATATATAAACATCCTTGAAGAAATCTACAGTGGATCAACTGCTACCATAGTGCTTCATAAAGAAAGCAACAGAATTGCAACCAAGAAAGGTGTAAGGCAGGGGGACACCATCTCCCCAATGCTATTTACCGCATGCTTACAGGAGGTTTTCAGACGCCTTGAAAGGGAACAGTTAGGGTTAAGAGTTAATGGAGAGTACCTTAGTAACCTGCGCTTCGCCGATGACATTGCATTTCTGAGTAACTCAGGGGACGAATTTCAACTCATGATTACGGAGTTAGACAAAGAGAGCAAAAAGGTGAGTCCTAAAATTAATCTGCAGAAAACGAAAGTAATAAACAACAACCTCGGAAAAGAGCAGAGCATCGAGATAGGTAATAGTGCACTTCAAGTTGTAAAATGCTATGTCTACTTAGGGCAGGTAATAACCGCGGAGCCAAACCATGAAATTGAAGTGACCAGAAAAATAAGATTGGGGTGGAGCACATTTGGCAAGCACTCTCAAATTATGACAAGTAGATTGACACTACCTTCAAGAGGAAGGTATATAACAGCTGTATCTTGCCGGTACTTAGCTACGGAGCAGAAACCTGGAGACTTACAAAGAAGGTTCAGGTTAAATTGAAGACGACGCATTGAGCAATGGAAAGAAAAATGGTAGGTGTAACCTTAGGAGACAAGAAGAGAGCAGAGTGGATTAGGGAACAAACGGGGGTTAAGGATATCATAGTTGAAATCAAGAAGAGAAAATGGACATGGGCCGGGCATGTAGCGCGTAGCCAGGATAATTGCTCGTCATTAAGGGTAACTAACTAGATTCCCAGAGAAGGCAAGCGGGCTAGGGGAAGACAGAAGATTAGGTGGGCAGATGAGATTAAGAAGTTTGCGGGTGTAAATTGGTAGCAGCAAGCACAGGACCGGGTTAACTGGTGGAACATGGGAGAGGCCTTTGTCCTGCAGTGGACGTAGTGAGGCTGATGATGATGATGAACATGACCTATGACGAGCATAATTGCCTAGTCATGACATGACTATCGCGACATGTATGTCATAAATGTCATGATTGATATTTCAAGGTCTTGCTGCTCTTGTGGTTTCGTTCCCATGACATGTTGCAAAATTTGCATGGTATGACATGACCATGGTACGCTTGCATGCCACGCTCATGGTACGCTGGCAGTCTTTTCGCTAGCTTCACATATACCACATTTATTGTTACGGGATGTGAATAGATGACGAAGGTATGTAACTGGTTCAAACGTGATAATCATGAGATGCGTGTCATGTAACAACATGACTACATGCCGCACTCATGATGCGCTTGCGGCCGTTTAGCTTGCTTCACATACATCAAACTTGATATTAGGTGACGTGAATGGATGACGAAGGTATGTGACTGTTGCAAACATGATAACCATGTGATGCGTGTCATGTAACAACATGACTACATTGCACACTCATGATGCGCTCGCGGTCGTTTCGCTAGCTTCACATACACCAAATTTGGTATTAGGTGACGTGAATGGATGACGAAGGTATGTGGCTGTTGCAAACATGATAACCATGTGATGCGTGTCATGCAAAAACATGACTACCTGCCACACCCATGATGCGCTCGCGTCTGTTTTACTAGCTTCACATGTACCAAATTCGGTATTACGTCACGCGAACAGTTGAAATATGTAAATGACAAGTCCAAACATGATAATCATGTCATGCGTGTCATGAAACAGTAAGACTACATACCACACTCATCATGCGCTCGGGGCCGTTTCGCTAGCTTCACATAGACCAAATTTGGTATTACGTCACGTGAATGGATGAAAAAGGTATTTTACTGGTGCGAAAATGGTAATGATGAGATGCGTGTCACGTAAGAACATGACTACGTGTCACACTCAAAGCGCCAATACACTTCGACGTGACCCGGCACGCGTGCGCGCCAGCGTTCATTTCGTCGCGTCACGCTGGCGATGCCACGCCAGGCACCGATCTGCCTGGAATATACTCGCAGGCGCAAGCCGCGGTGCGTTGCTTTGACGCATGCGCGTGTGAGCGCACTCGGCGTCCTTCTGTCTCGAAGCTAAGCAGATGCTTCGTTTTCCAGGCAACGTCGTTGGTGCGAAATGCAGAATGTCGAATTTAGAGCCGGTTACCGCCGAGCCTCACCGACAGACGTTGGTCGCGCCTGGCAAAGGTCACTTCACTCTTTGAACAGGTCCCATTTGCGAAAATGGTGCGCTTTTCATACACAGCGATGCATAACAACTGGGATTTTTGTTAGTTTGCCCTCACCTGGACGCGGCTGGAGTGAGACGCTGTGCGGACGTGTTTCGCATGAGCTCCGGCCCGGTGACCGACTATCGGCGGACGCGCTTTGTTCTAGACTTGCTGTCAGTGGGCTCGTCTGCAGGAGGTTGCCCTGTACCTACGAACACCACTCGTTTAGGCAAGTTTGTCCCCGTTTTCGGAGTTTCTGAGACTTTCCTATCAATCCCGCGGCGGCAAGGCTAGGCATATCTCCTAGACCAAGCCTGGGCTGCGTCGCCAGGCGTATGGCTTGCGCCTGGTGACTGTGGGCCTTGTTGGGCGGAAGATGGAATACTACTATAACTATAACTAGACTACAATGCTCGAAGATTTTGAAGCGGGAGAGTGGGCTCCAGTGCTGAAGGCACAGGACCGATTTAAGAAGACTCAGCAAGGCGACAACGCCAAGAGTAAGCCTTGCGAGACGCAGGACGGCAGCGACGGGTGCAAGACGCACGGAGCGCAGCAAGTCAAGCGGGGGAAAGCGCCTGTGTGGGAGAAACGCGGACCGTTTCTCAAATTACCGGCCACGGATTTCAAGGTTGTGTACAGGCCCTAGAACTGCGACTTGAGAGTTGTGACAGCGAGAGAACTCAGATGTGCACTGAGAGCAGCAGCGCGTCTAACGAGTGTGATTGCCGCGGAAGAAGACATTGTGTGGGTTAATGGCACAAACAACACGTTGACGGTGAGCACACCGTCACCCCCGGAAGCTTTTCAGGCCTGCGCGTCACGTGACGTGACGTCGACGACGTCACATCGCGCCGGCCGGCTGGCCGCCCTTCGCTGGGTGGCTGCGCCAGCCGCGAGCGCCCTTCACGCCTACCGACTCGGGCGAGGTGCCTTGACACCATGTCCGCACGATTTATCAAGGTATCGATTGATTGTATGGTTTAACGCACCGACGCAACGCAGGCGATGAAGCGCGCCGTAGGGGAGGGCTCAGGATCAAGTTTGACTACCTGGGAATCTTTATTGTGTGCCGAAATCTCGTACACACGGGCGTTTTTGCTTTTCGCCTCCATCAGAAATGCGGCTGCCGCAGCCGGGTGTCGAAACCACGCCCTAGTGCTCAGCAGCGCTACGCCTTAGCCACTGAGCCACCGCGGTTGGGGAACTTATCAAGGTATCAAGAAATAATGAATATCGTGAATGGAATAATGCATATTTATTTATCACAGCCAGACGCCGTCTGTACAAATATCACAGTGCGCATTGTTCTCGGTCCAGGCAGACGACAGGCAACACAAGATGTTGCCCTTAATGCTGAAAATATGCCAAAAGTACAAAACACAATATCTTGCCACATAAAACTCAAAACAAAACATATTGTAACAGCAAAAACATCCCTGAGCTTTGGAACAGAAAAAGCACACTTTCATTTAAATTGTAGGTTAGAGGAAAACATACCATTCGTTTATCATAGTAGCAGTAGCAACACAAGGTATCAGGTTCAAACACTTGCCAAAAAATACAATACATAAGAACACTGGTGACTAAATTGTGGTCCACAGCATGATAAATGACAGAAAGAAAAGTAATTGTACTGCCACAGGTAGGTGCATGTCCTAGGGAAAAAATCAAACAAAAATCTAAGAAAAAACAAATCACAGTGCACAACATGTCTGTACACAGAGTGCACAAGGAAAGTGTACACAGCTTAGGTACCAAAACGGACTGTACAACTGCTACAGTAGGCACCAAGGCAGTTCGAGTTAAAAAAAAGAAAAAAGTACAGCACTTTTAAAAGCTAACAACTTGTAAAGAGATACAAAACTGGAAACAAGGCTCATTTTACATAAGGTAGAAGTATACCAAGAAAATCAAGTCATGACATGCAATCAAATACACTCTGTGCAGTTTCACAAGAATAAATGTGAAGAGAAAGACGCGACGCTTGGAAAATTACTTTCTAAGAAAAATTCGGGCCTTTCTATTTTTCGCCTTCTGATCTTTTTCAATGCGTAAAAGATCGTTCCTTTGCTTGCACAAGTTGTTGAGCATTATATTTGCTGCACAGTTTGCAACCAATGTGATGAGGAGCTCGTAGGTGTGCCCGTTTTCACACGTATCTATGTCCTCAAGCCTTGGCAGAGAGTTTAGTGTAAGTTGCCGAACGACATTCTTTTGGTTCGGCCCATGGAGAAACTGGGTAGAGGTACTTTCCGTCATGAGCTTTCTAACTACAACCTCCGTGTACATAACTACTGTGATTACAAGAGCAGAAGGAAATTTGAGGCCACCCCGATCCAGTTGTGCGATTAAAGAATGGGTGTCCTCTCCCGTTTCGGCCGTATTTCGGGTAACGACCAACTGCCTCTGGCAGCTTTTACACTTGAGAACTTTCATTGCAGCGTGTGCACAATAACCACCAACATAACCAATCACCGGCATTTGTGTTCTGAGCTCATCAAGGTCAGCATCGCTAACATGAACACTAAAAGAAGTGCCCGCATCCCTGACACTGTCCGTCTCTTCGATGCCTCTGAGATCATCGTTGCTCATCCTTGGAAGGGCATTTTAAAGGCGAATCCTTCCCTCGGTTTCGCAAAGCTGGCGAACAGATATGTGATACTGCCCACCAGCCATCTGCCTGTACTGTCCAAAGCGACTCTCGAGGGTATCCGTCTGGACTTTCCCTAGCAGAATATACTTAAAGTGAAGCTCACTAACGCAGTACTTCACCAATGCCAAAAGGGATTGAGCAGAGAGCCTCAAGGCACTCAATGTCTCCTGGGTAAGTACTCCGGTGTCGTGCCTATAAAATTCCCACACATCGAGCCATGTGATAAAAGCGCTTAGAAAGCTTGCCTTTGGGTCATCTGTGTGGTTTGACATGGGCTCTTCGTAAACATTACGGTGATGGAAGCCCTTACTAGGTGTCTTTACATTGACAATGCTCCACCAACGAAGAATTATTTTCATGAACTCGGCGGTTGCTGTAGCATGTTGAAAATCAGTATGACCCTTGCGAGCGGTCACGGCTTCGGCTACGTGCGGATTAAAAACCTGCAGTACGAGTTTGACGTCCTGTCGTTCAAAGCTGCTTGGATTTAGAGCTTTTGACGTCAAGCCATACCCAGACTTCAGAAGCAGGGGTGACTCCTCTTTATGCAAATCTCTCAAATGCTTAAATGAAGCAGTCATCTTGCGTTCGGGATGAACTTCATTGTTCGAAAGCTCGAAGCGTGGGTAGAAAAAGCAAGTTCCAGCATTTTTCTGGTTGAGCCCGTTATTTCTTATGCATTTGAATAGATGCACAGCATCCACCACGTAAAATAACGGCCGATCTGGGTCTGCCGGATGCGGGTAAACAGGGCTAAGCTTTGGTTCTGGCAGAAACATCTTCATTGCCTTCCTGTTCAGCTAGTTATTGTCACAGACAACGGCTATGACCCTGTATCCAATTTCTTCTAAGCCCAAGATCACCTTCTTCAGCCCGCAATGAAGATCTTCACCCTGTAAGGCTTTTACCGGAACAATGTGCGCCACCTCCTTGAATGCGCTCAGCAAACTTTGTATCATAAACACGTGCACCGATGTGGCCGCTTCGTTGGAGTTAACTGCTGCACCACATATGTTCCCACCTTTGTAATCTAAACAAGGTTTGATATAAATCTCGTCAAGCATCAGCGTCACAGTGTGTTCATGTGCCTGCAGATGTTTGAATCTCTGAGACACATACTGAAGGAAAGTGTCGTCAGAAGAATCAACTTGTGGGCACATTTGAATAGACGAGCACACATTTCTAATAGTGCTTGGGTGGGGCAAAGTTAGTGCACCTGTGCTTCTCAGGAACTTGTAGGCATGTGGCGATATTGTACGCAAGATGCATGCAAAGACCATCACCTGTGCGCTATACTGAATGCGCTTTGCAGAAAGGAGTAGTAGCTGCTCCTTCATAAAGTTCACCGTCTCTTTCTTGCCTTCATCAATGCTGGCTTCCCATTTGTCCAGAAGGGAATGTATTGCTTGAGCCAGGTGGCGATAAGTGCAGCGCTCCTCAGACAGCATCGACAGGTTGTTCAAAATTTCCAACAAGGAACTTACTTTTTGAACTGAGTCTGGTACAACAGCGCTACCAAGGTTCTTGATTGGTGAACCTTGATAGCAGGAAAAGACTTCAAGGTTTGCAAACACGGTCAATGACGCATTCAAACAAGGTTCACGATAGTCAATAATGTTCAAAAACATGGAGCACTCTTCTTTATGAATCACAGTCCACTTCGGAGACACTGACACCCCTTGCAGGCGAGCCCTTAGTTCTTCGAGGGACGAAAACCGGTCTCGTTCTTGCTCCGCTTCATATGACGCCAGCGACTCTTCTACAGCACGGGCGAGTTGGGAGGCTTCTTGTCGGCTCCTCTTGGCGTCAGGGGTTTCTCTCGTGCTCTGGTCTCGTACTGATAGGTAGGACGGACAGCTGGGAAATACCGTTGGGACAGATCCAGGACGCAACCGTGGTACTGGGAGTGCAACTTCAATAACTCTCCCTGTCCTTGGATCCGTGTACGATGTCGTCTTCTCGATGCATGAAGCGTCGAAATGATCCGCGCACACCTGCACAAACGTTTCAAGAACGTCTGAGACGCCACTTCTAAAAAGAAAAAAATGCGCTCCCGTTTGCATGACCGTGTTTACAGTCCGTGTAGCTAAAACAAAGTCTACCTACGTTTCGCAAGCATCTAAATAAAAGCGCTGCGCTAAGCGGTACAAGCAATATGAAAGGAAACACGGGAGCGTGATGTCACCGCACTCCACGAAGCGCTTCCACCGAGAGCTTGCAAGAATGCACGACACCACGGCACTGTTAGTGAACAAAGCGCAGCTGACCATCCTTGCTGCGAACGTGCCTTTCTGGGCGATTCTCATCAACTGCTGGCGTCAGCGCTTCGCGAGGCCCGGCGGCCACACGCTCAAGTATTTCCCATCATAGGTGATTTCTACCCGAACAAGCAACGACAAGCTAAGAACAGGAGCATCTCAAATTCTTACCTTAGTGCACGAAGTCGGCACGAAGTCCTTCCTAGGAATGGCGCGTAGCCATTGTTTGAGAGCGTCGGCGTCTTTAGGGAAGGAAAACACTTGTATCTTCTTTCCTGTTTTGTAGTTGCCGGTGCATCCGGGTACACAACACTTATTCGGCATTGTCGCATCACTCCAGCATCACGCACGGAAACGAAATTGCCGCAAAACAACAACGGAAAGCAACAAACGCGAAACATCGTCAACACCACGCCGCCGAACCGTCACCACTGCCGCCCGCGCTGCGCTAGCTGCCACTGCGGCTTCCCCGAGAGTCGGCCGGCCGGAAATGACGTCAGATTGCTGGGCGCAGGCCTGAAAAGATTTTCCGGGGGTGACGAGCACACCGTGCATAAATCGCAGTGGGGCATATGCGACTGTGAAGACGCTCAAGCGGGGTGATCGTGACCTGCCGGTTTTGGCGTTCGGGGCGCCGTTGGAGAACTCCGTGCGGGGAGTGATTTACAATGCTAAGGATGGATACCCAGTGGAAGAAGTTTGGGCGGGATTCCTGAAGAAGAATGAAGGCATGGACATTCTGGACGCGAAACCCCTGGGAAAGTCAAAGGCCATTCAGATTACGTTCAAGGGAAAACGCATACCCCGACAGGTTACTTACTGGAACTGTCTGTACGCTGTGATCCCGTATAGAAATTTAGTCGAGACCTGCTACAACTGCAGACGAGTTGGCCACCGAGCGGACGTTTGCTATCATCCGAAGAGTAACCTATGTCACCACTGCGGGAAGGACCATCCTGCCCCGCCAAAAGGAGAGCCACCTACGTGCACGCCGGACTGCATCGTGTGCCATGGTGCGCATCACACAGGGAGCCAGAACTACAAGTTTCGCCTGGCACGCAAACCACCGACAGGCCGGCAGCAGAGCATCGAAAGAGAGAGCGAAGCTGGCAAGGATGAGCGGTCCTCGAGGGCCACGGAGCGGTCACCGAGGGGTAAAGAAGGCACAAGCAAAAGCAGGGACCGGTCGAGTTTCTTCCCACCATTTCCAGGGTGTGGGAGCGGCCAAGATGGTGGACGAGTCCCAATAGCTACGCACGCGACACTAACAAAAAGGTGAGCTTGTTAGGCACGGCCTCCCAGAACGAAACCGCTCGAGAGAGGGAGGTAGCAGCGCTGGTTCAGCGACAGGGAGATTTGATTAAAAGAATGGAAAACAGAATTGCAGAGATTGAACGTGAACTTAGAAGTGACCAACGGAAGGAGACACAGGCACCAGCATTGCAAGGCCTATAGAAAGCGACGCAACACGCTTCTGCTCGCGTACAGGAGAGTGCAGCTATGGAAGTGGAGAATCGGGGGACAGTGAAGAGACCACTGCCGGGGGTGAGGTAGCTAACGCAAAACGATTAGCCGAAACGTCACCAGTAGACATGCCAAAGGCTGTTTTTAAGGTCATTAGCCTTAAGTGGGATGTAACAACACTTGCGGATAAAGTAGGCAAACAAGGGAAAAGACAGGATAGGTTGGAGACTCGAGTCGAAAAGATCGAAGCCAGATTATACACGATAGAGGAGCGTCTCGGAATGCTCTCCACTGAGTTTAGGGATTTCCAAACCGAGGTCATGGGCATGTTTCAGCAGCTTCATACTCTAATGGAGGCAAGACTGCCTCCCGTGGGTGGCCAAGCGCCATTAGTCAACCTGGTGCCTCATTATGGCGCGTCGCCAGCAAATTGAGGTTTGGCAGTAGAACTGCAGGGGCTTTCGTCAAAAGAGGGGTAACCTGTAGTTGCACGTACAAAATCTGGACAGTAAACCAGACTTATTAGCCTTACAGGAGGCTACTGGTTCCTTGAAATTACCTGGATTTAAGGCATTTACAGCGCCAGGAATTAACTCAAGGGGCGTATCAGGCGTCTTTACAGCCGTGCTAGTCCATCGCAACATCACTACCATTCAGCATTCCGTAGATAGCAGCAGGGAAGACTATGTCCTGCTAGAGATTTTGCCTAAACGAAAGTATGAGAAGAGTCTGTTTTTTTATTTAATGTGTATAGTTCTCCAAAAGATAAAGAATTGGGCTTGCCACAACTCCTGATTCAAACTGAACGGTTAGCAGCTCGCGCTTCGCTTATAGTGGTTGGAGATTTCAATGCGCCTCACCCAGAGTGGGTTTATATTCAAGCCAGCCAACAGGGCAATCGGCTTTGGCAAGTTGCCCGGGATCTACGATGGACGCTGTTAAACAATCCACAAGATCATACCAGGATAGGCAACAGCATAAGCATGGATACCTCTCCAGACCTTACGTTTTTTAGAGGCATCAGTAATGCAAAGTGGATTAACACGGAACAAGCCCTAGGAAGTGATCACTATATCCTTTCCACGACGTTTAGCGCTGCGAAGCATAAAGACAAAGTGAGGGGGCATAGAATTACAGATTGGGACAGATTTGGGAAAAACAGAGCAGACACTGTGAACGGGAAAATGAATGACCTGGATGCATGGGTACAGGTGCTCAAGGAGGATGTAAATATTACCACGGTAGAAGGGCCAGTCGAGCAGGAGGAGTTTACCGCTGACTCGAGTTTATTACACATGTGGGAAGCGCATGCGAGTCTCTGGAGAAGGTGGAAGACGCAAAAACATAATGGCGTCCTTCGCAGAAGGACTGCTAAGTTAGAACGTAAAATCGAAAATTCTACAATTGAGTTGCAAGCCAAGCAGTGGAGCTAGATTTGTGATCGCATGAATGAACCGTTTGGTTGCAAAAAGACATGGCAGCTGTTAAGGCACCTTTTGGATCTGGCAGCAACAAAATCGGCGCAACGGGGACAGTTGACTCGGTTAATGCATCAATATGAAGACACAATCGGAGAGTTGATACAGGAACTCCGGAATCGGTACATAATTGATGGAGTAGACGGTTTCTTACCACACTACTTGGGGGTGGAAAACTCAGAACTAGATGAAGAGTTCACAATTGCGGAGGTGGAGTTTGCCATAGGGCAGCTGCGTACTACGTCTGCCGCAGGTCCGGATGGAGTTACTAATAAAAGGCTGAGAAACCTAGATATCAAATCAGTTACTGACGGCGATCACTGACTTGATAAATGACTATTGGGTGGCCGGGGAGATCGCAGCAAAATGGAAGCAGGCTAGGATTATATTTATTCCGAAGCCAGGCAAGAAACTGTGCTTGGAAAACCTGCGCCAAATATCGCTGACATCATGCGTGGGCAAATTGATGGAGCACGTGGTTCTCAACAGGCTTCAGAATTATGCAGAAGACAAGGCCATCTTTCCCCCAACTATGATAGGTTTAAGGGCCAATTTGTCCACACATGATGTCATGATACAGTCAAAACTTGATGTAGTCGATCCCGGGCATGGCACAGACATCAAAGCTGTATTGGGGCTTGACCTGAATAAAGCTTTAGACAATGTTTCACAGGAGGCAATATTGAATACCCTATCGAAAATTGGCCCAGGGGTCAGGACATTTCGCTACATCAGCTCATTCTTGGAGGGCCGAACCGCAGAAGTTTCAATAGGAGATGTCAAATCGGACTCATTCGCGTTGGGAGGCAAAGGGACGCCACGGGGCTCAGTTTGTCACCGTTCCTGTCAAACATCGCCTTAATTAAAATACCACCGAGGCTGGAGAATACCGGGACTCAAACACATATTTTATGCAGATGATATTACTCTATGGGTAACCAGGGGTAGGGACGTGCATCTGGAAGAAACACTACAACAGGCAGTTATTATTGTCGAAGAGTTGGCAGGGGAGGCAAGGCTTTCATGCTCTCAGCCCAAGTCCGAGCTCTTTGTGGTTCGGGACAAACCCAGAGGGCTACATTCAAGACACTATATTCCGCCACCGCCGTTAGAGGCAAAGGTAGGGGTTAGGCCGGTAGCCGAAGCTCAAACGATTAGAATTCTTGGCCTATATCTGCAAACTAACAGGAAGAATAGGGTGGCCCTTGAAAAACTTAAGACCGCAGTCAATGCTACTGTCAGGCTAATCAGAAGAATTGCTAACCGTAAGAGCGGGGTTAAAGAAAAAATTCCCAAGCATTTCACCGAGGGTGAACATGGTTAAGTGCGAATGCACGGGGCGATGCTATGAGTGTATTTATTAATTCGCACTATTATATTTATTATTCACACTACGTTGCCTTTATGGTGTAATGGTTCCTGGGAATCGCAATTTGATCACACAGGGGAGTTTACGTTAACTCACTGGCGAATGCCAACGGATTTTAACTTTACTTCCCCTCATAGCATCACCCCGTGCATTCGCACTTAACCATGTTCACCCTCGGGGAAATGCTTGAGAGTTTTATTACTGATGATGATGATTAAAGTGTAAATAATGAATTTAAGTGTTGTTTGTCATTAAGTATTTGTACACAGATACATTATATACAAAGTATTATTTATTTACACTTCACGACGCATCGGACGAACAAAGTCCAGGGCTCGCACCCTCTCCCGCGCGGCACGTTCACTGGCTGGGACGGCTTCGGGAACGTCCACTCGCCGTTGACGATTGCGAGCGGCGTCTTGACGCCGGCCTTCATCACCCTTCTCCGCCTGACGCTTGCGTTGTCGTTCCGCTTCTTGGGCCACGTTCGCGGCCCGATGCTGACGCCTCATCTCGGCCTCGCGAGCGCGCAGTTCACCATCCGCTGCACGCTTCGCCCGCTTGTCCTCGGCCTCGCGAGCGCGAAGTTCGGCATCCTCTGCACGCTTCGCCCGCTTGTTCTCGGCCTCGCGAGCATGCAGTTCGGCATCCGCTGCACGCTTCGCCCGCTTACGTTCGGTCTCACGAGCCCTTCGCAGCGCCGCCTTGTCTTCCAACGTCGCTGAAACCACCGCGGTACCGTCACCTCTAACGACGGGTGCAGTGCTGGCATTCGGTTGTACTGCATTCGTTGTTGATGGTAGCGTTGCCTCCGGGACATCGATCGCACGACCCGCTCTCGACGGGAGACTGAGAGAGAAGGCGGGCGCGCGAGAGAGAGGGGTGCGCACGCAGTTGCAGCGAGCGAGGAGAGCGGAGGAGCGAGCGAAGGGGGAGGGGGTATAAGGCACGTTACTGACACCGATATCAGCGTCGCGTCCGTGGCTTATTCGGTAGAGCTTCTCTCTTTCTTTTAAAGATAGAGAGAAGACTGCGGACGCCGCCGACGGCGGTGGATGGTTTGGGGTCGCCAATAAAGTGTATTCACACTTAAAAGAACTCTGTAAGCTGGTACAGGCGTTTGTGCTCAGCAGGATTACTTACGCAACACCTTATATGAAGTTGGATGCTGCAGAAAAAGGTAAGGTCGAGGCTATGATCCGGCAAGCTTACAAGGCAGCGCTTGGGTTGCCTAACAACGCACCTAAATAAAGGCTGTTAAAACTAGGGGTACACAACACCCTGGATGAATTATGGGAGGCGCATCTGGTGATGCAGCACGCTAGGCTTTCGACAACCAAAGTGGGCAGGATCATATTGGAAAGGATTGGCATTGGAGCAGAGACTCCCACTGGGGACACTAAAATTCAAGTGCGGCGAGAGTTACATAAAGCCCTGTACATAAAACCTTTGCCCAAAAATAATCATCCGATTCACCATACGCAGCGCAGGCAGGCAAGAGCCAGAGCTTTACACGTTGAGTACGGCGAGTACAAAGCGGCAATCTATACAGATGTTGCGGAATATAAGGACAAAGACGCTTTTGTGATTGTGGTGGTGGACAGGCGGGGACGCTTGGTCGCTTCTGGATCGGTCAAAACCCGCTCCTCGGAAACTGCAGAGGAAGCGGCAATAGCGCTAGCTATAACTAATTCGCAGTCGGATTTGATTCTCAGTGATACAAAGACAGCCATCCGAAATCTGGCGAGGGGAAGAATATCTGCGACCGCCGCACGATTTTTGCATGGGGTCATGGGACGAGAAATTGGAGAAATGGAAATTGTCTGGGTACCAGCACACTCTGGGAACCCTGGGAACGAGGCGGCTCACCTGAATGCTCGAGGTTTCGTCAGCCGGGTAGGTGAGCCGCCAGTTCCGGGGAGTTCCGCGAGATGGGCTGGTGTCCTTTCATGACATAACGAATCATTATGAACTAGAGCGGAGGTTTTATCCACCCCCGCACAAGCGGTTGACTAAGGCGCAGGAATGCGTCTGGAGAAAACTGCAGACGCGATCTTTTCCCAACCCTTACGTGCTGAACAAAATGTACCCGGAGGAGATTAAGCTGCAATGCAAATGGTGTCAGGCTGTGGCAACATATGATCACATACTTTGGGAATGTAGCATAGCGCCGCCGCCTGGGGATATTATGCGTGATCCCTCTCTTGAGCACTGGGAGGTCGTGTTGACCAGCTCAGACACAGTCGTCCAGTTAAGGGTCGTGGAGTGGGTCACACGGGTCGCCGCCAACCTTGGGTTGATGGCCATCTAACACGGAATCATCCTCAGTTGCTTTCTGACAATTAAAGTTTTACCATCCATCCATTGCCCTCACCTGTACTTGTGATTACGCTTCGTGCGTCATTAGAGAGTTATAGTATACCGGACTTATTGGGTTACCAAGTGTACCGTGATACCAGAATCGAAGTGCGCATGCGCAGATACGTACGTCACCCGTATCGCTTTCCGTACGCACGGTATCTTTCACACTTCACGTTATCGTGGTAGCGTAGGTGTACGTAGTGTACGTAAACATGGCGGCGCTCTCGGATGCCCGTTTCGAAGTCATTTCGGCGTAGTTGTAGAAAGATTCACTTTGTTCGCAGCAAACGACTGTTCAAAGTGGCTTTGTTTGCCTTCAGTTAGCTTCGATGACCGAATATTACGGATGAGTTGACGTACTTTTTTGAGATCGCTTCCCTTTTCGAACGCGTCTAGGCCTAACTACAAGATTGATGTAAACCAATCGCGAACATAGATGTTTTCGCGTTCGGCGCGTGGTTCATAATTATTTACTTTTATTATCACTAAAATAAATTTCTAACAATGCTTCGCGTGGTGGCATAGGCAGGCTTTCACGCTTTTTTTTCATTTTCACTATTTAGCTTATTAACAATACAATAGGTGGCGCCCCCATCCCAGCGGGGGCATGTTAGCCACGTAAACGCTATCCCGCTAAACTATAAGGCGCTCCCCACACCGAACATTTGCAGCACGTTAACGCCATTCCCTTAACCTACGCTATCAGGCTAACGCTAAACGCTAAGTGCTCGTGTTTTGCTTGCGCAGCGTGGCTGCACCCGGTTTGGGCGTGCGTCGACGTTACGTGCGCTCGCTGCCGTTTCGCTAGCTTCACATATACCAAGTTTGGCATTATGGGACGTGAGTAAACGACGAAGCTATCTGACAGTTCCAAACATCATAATTATGATATTCGTGTCATGTAAAACATTACTACACGCTACTCTCTTAGCGTGCTCGTGGTCGTTTCGCTAGATGCACATATACCAAATTCGTTATCAGGTGACGTAAATAGATGCCGAAGATAAATGACACGTCCAAACGTGATAACCATGACATGAAAGTCACGTACGGCGTCATTTACCTCCGCCCCATATTGTCGTGCTGATTTTAAAGTAACATATCAAGCTTCCTCATTCGTGCTTCGCATATGAGCGATTCGCATTGTACGTGGGATCTGCCTGTTTTCTTCCCACTTGCTTTCTTTTCCGGTCGCGACTCTACATGAGCATAATTTGCAGCTCGCTGAAGAGCTCCAGTGCCACGTCCGGATTCTCATCTGCTGAGAAACAGTGCTGCTCTTTCGATGTTTTGGATCTCCAGCAGATTTATATTTGTTTAGTTTTGCAACATGTTACAAGTCATAGCAGACGTCAGAGAGGAGAGTTGAAAAACGGGGGGGCTGAAAAGAGGGTTTGAATTACCGGGATTTTAATTAACCAGGGTCTGAATTAACCGTTGTGGATACCGGCGCGTTCAAATCATCGGGAGTGTTCCCCTGTGTAAATACATACAACCGTCCCACGACTGTACTAAGGTCTAATTAAGTGCCAATTCGACTAAACCGACTTGAACTAGTGCGCACTTGCTGTATTTATATTTTCATTATACTTATGCTATCTGTAATTACTAGCGAATGCTGTTGTCTTTCAAATGTGGCACGCCGTGTCTTTAATGCCGGGGCCGTTGTATTGTCGTCGCCGAACACTTATAGTAATTGCATGGATGTTAGTGGTGGCATTGAAAATGATGCACGTAAACGTACTGCGCAGGCTCCTCGCGTTCAAAAATTTTCAAGCGCATGTTGTCACTAAGCTACTTTTTTGAAATAACTTTAAGTTGGAAGGTTATACCTTTTGGGAGTCCGTGCCTGTGGCCGTCTCTTGTCTGAAAGTTTTTACGCTTAGTATTATAAATCTAGCGGGCTCTAACCGCCACGCTCTTATTTATTATCGTGCAGGTTTTCTTGATTAAAACGATAAAACTCTGCGAATTATCTTTCTACGCTTGCGCAGATACCCTGAACCACAAGCTTACTTAAACAAACCGCGCTACAACGTTCAGTGTCAATCACGTAGACAAATCTCAATAGTCGATGACTGCAGCTGTTACGCATAAAAGCTGCAACCACGGCCTTCACGGTAAGTTCAACCTATTTGAGTCTGATGGGACGATCATACTTTACAGTAACAATGTATAGGAGTTTTGACGGATCGCGTCTCTAGACAAGGGGTGCGTAGAACAATTTTCGGCGAACCGAGTAACGTCAACAATTCAGCGTTTTGGAAAAACAAAACAAAACAAAAAATAAACATGGCGTGAAAGTAAACATATGGGTGCATGGCGGCATCGTCATGGCAGATTGACATGAATATTTTTCCTCAAAGAACAGACCACTTCCACGTGAAACGAATGTCACATCATTTTTGTACAGATTAGTAAAAAATGGTATATTGAAGGAAGCGAGCAGACATTGCAATTATTTTATTTTATGTGATTTTCGCACACGCTTCTTGAAACACCTCGTGTACAAGGTATACGCTCATGCCATCGACACATTCGCCAAAGTTGAGAACAGAGAGACACAAGAGGAGACAAGCACAGAGCAGAGAAGGTATAAATTCATAACAGAAAGGCGCAATTGGTATACATAGCCTAGTTTCGTCGGTCGCAGCCGAAATTATTGTAGTGCTAATT
Source organism: Rhipicephalus microplus (assembly GCF_043290135.1). Taxonomy (NCBI): domain Eukaryota; kingdom Metazoa; phylum Arthropoda; class Arachnida; order Ixodida; family Ixodidae; genus Rhipicephalus; species Rhipicephalus microplus. The sequence continues at coordinate 158,355,938 of NC_134700.1, read as the reverse complement.
CTCTAACGACGGCTGTTGGGACCAGCTAATTATTTCCGTGAAATTTCTTCATCCGCTCAATGATATTCAGATAAAAGGAGAAGGGTACTGGAAGCACATTACCACACAAATAAATTGGATGACACCTTCCACTATTTTCATAATTTATTAATAACATCCGGGGTATTACGTCCGAAAACCACGATATGGTTATAAGGGGCGCCGTAGTGTAGGGCTCCGAAAATTTGACGCAATACATGGGCCTGTAGCATTTCGCCTCCATTGAAATGAGACGGCCATAATCGGGATCGGACATGCGACCTGCGGGTCAGAAGCCGTGCACCGAGACGTACGATAACTACGATAATAGGCCCCGTTTGTCAGTACCTAATAATCCAAAATCAATCTAACTATATATAGATGCGAACGCTTTCCAGGAAAGAGGCAGTAACAAAAACAAACAAGCAAAAACTTCCAGTTGCTTTTAATTAGGGTAAATAGCTTATTCGCAGCCAAAATATCAAAAATTTCGAACATTGTTCATGTTCAAAACTGTCGGAATTCAGCGTCCGCCATGACTTTTTGGTCTAGTCTGTGTTTTAGCAGTGTTTTCTCGCTAGATTCATGTCAAAGAGCGCAGGTTTTTGTAACGGATCATTTGTCCATGCCTAATTATAAACTTCGTCATTGTCTTCTTTCAATCGGTACAACTGCACACTAGCGCTTTTTTAGTTTTTCATTTTATACTTCTGCCTACGGTCTAAAGTCACTCAAGTTCGAGCTAGTGCAAACCATTGCCTGCGGGTACCGCCAGAGTTTTGTACCATAAGAATAAAAAACACTCTTAAGTTCAAACTATTAAGAACTGTTCGAGTTCACTAGAGTTCTACTTTGCAGCTCGACACCCGCCATCATCATCACCATTATAGCCCCCCGGTGGGCAATCTCAGGCGCAAGTTGGGCGTGCTACTCGTGGCGAAATCGTTCCACGGCAACCGTCAGAACATGCCTTCCAGCACCAGCTCTGCCGAAGCTCGATCTTTCCAACCAAAGCCTGGTCAGTGACTGGAGATCGATGCCGACCTACGCTGCTCTCAAACGCGCCGAGAGGAGGAAGATCAAGGCCAAGGCCAGGCTGTCTTTTGGTTCCACAAGCAAGGCTCCCGGCAAACAGCCATCCCGCCGGAAGGTGGACCTACCGCGCCAGTTCACTCGTCCAGAGGTGCAGCAGAGAGGTGAGAGACGTCTTCGTTGCGACGATTCTGAATACCGTGCCAAAGGTGCAGCTTCCAATCTCTGCAAAAATGATGAGAAAGCAGAAAAAGCATTGAGCAATGTGCGCGCAGCTGAATCGTCCTCTGACAGCATCAAGCCTATTGACCGGAATGAATGGGAAAGCAGCACAAAGAAATCTACCGCAGACGCAAGTCGTTTTAACGCCGAGGGTAATCGCATCACGTGGGAGAAAGCACAGTCGGACGCTCTCGTCGACTCAGACTCAGAGGTTATTTCAAGACTGCTGCGAAAGTCTCTGAACAACAACGGACCATCTTTTGTAGAAGACCTGCAGAACGCACTCAACCCATCGCAGGTTCAGCACGTGGTCCATGCGTCTGGGGCTTTCGCTGCCTGTATAAACCATGGCTCGGAATTCAAATTATCTCAAGAAGGTCGGTACACGCTTGAGTATGACAAAGGCCTGCACGGTGGAGAATGTGACTGCAGAGGCTCGCCTCGAGCCCTCGTCGACCAGAGTCACGGACGCAATTCAAGTGGCTCGAGTGATCGCGTACTGCAGCACGCGGACGACGACGAACCGGAGCACGAGCCTTGCAGCTCGTCGAGCAGCAGTTGCTATGAGTCAGCCATCGAAGAGGAACCTGAAGAAGCACATAGACTCAGGGACGCTTCTCTCAAAGTACCATGGTCTTGTTGTTCAAAAGGTGTACAAGCCGTGCAAAAAACATCAGATGCCGACACGCAGACAAGTGAGTTGAACGCTAGTGGCTCGGTGTAGATGCCACTGACACTGCAAGGTCGAAACGTAGACGCCAAGCAGCTGAAACAATGGCTGGAAAATGTCCTTCAGGACCATGTTAGCGAAGCACACCAGCTTTTTTTGAAGACTGAACAGCTACTCGCGAGGCTTCAAGAAGCAACATCGCAGTAGGTGGTCAGGCTAAAGAACTGCACTGCGTCGAGGGAACAGAAAGTCATCGACAAGAACAGGGCCGATGACGAGGGCAGTCTGCCACTGCTGAGGCCACCGCTGCACCAGAGGAATCTACCTACCAGTTTCAGGCTGGAAAACGACGCCCTGACACGTCCAGTAGAAACAAAGACCCAACGTTTGACGCACGCGGACAAGCAGTGCTCGAGTTCGGAAATGCCGCTCCCTTCGGAAGAGAAGCACGAGCAGTCCGACTCTAAGAAATCTGCTAATACGTGTAAAGACGTCGTATTCTCGGTGTCGTGTTAGGAAAAAGCGGCGAAGAGCAATACCGATATGCAAATATCTCAAATTGTTCGTATGGCGAAAAAAGCAACGGCCGGACCTCATCGACACTGAGATCCGAAAGACTCTACTTCAATTGCGCGTCACAAATGTGGATTATCGGGAATGATCTTTAGCGCCATCGTAGATCTCTTACTTGGACAACTGAAAGACGGCTCCGAAGGTGGAGTGAAATAATGTGATGGCCAACTACACAATGTTTTGCCTACTACGGAAATTTAACTCTCCAAGTTGCAGCTATAGTAGGGCATGTGCAAGACTGAAACAATGTTCTTGTTTTATTTACATTGTCACGTTTACTTTACGACTTAGTACTTCAATGTCTGCTGTTATTTTCAGTACCGATTTCGTTTTCATTCACAACGTTCCATAAATTGTTTTTTCTCTCTGCTCTCATCAGCCTGACTGCATCCACCTCCGCCTCTCAATCAGCCTGACTGCGTACACTGCAGGACAAAGGCCTCTCCCATGTTCCGCCACTTAACCCGGTCCTGTGCTTGCTGCTGCGAGGACCAGTGTTGATGATATGTGTGGTTTAACGTCCCAAAACCACCATATGATTATGAGAGACGCCATAGTGGAGGGCTGCGGAAATTTTTGACCACCTGGGGTTCTTTAACGTGCACCCAAATTCGAGCACACGCTCTCGGTGTTCACAAAGTGCTGACAGCAGAAATGTGGTACATAATCTCGTTTAGTCCTTGAATTGTCTGCTAGATGGTGTTACTTGTGTATGATTAATATATGATAAAAAGAAGTGAGATGGTGGTACTTGAAGTGTTCACTAGATGGATAGGCGGACGCATGCACAGACAGACACACGGACGCACGAACGGACGGACGCACGGATGGACGCAAGAACGGCTTGACTGACACACGGACGGACGGAAGCACGAACGGACGCACAAACGACGGACGCACGTACAAACGGACGCACGGACGGATGCAAGAACGGATGGACTGACACACGGACGGACGAATGCATGAATGGAAGCATGGACGGATTGATGGACGCTTCGCCCCAGTCATCATCATTCATTCCTTGGACATGCTGTGAATTTTTCGTGAACCCTTTGTGTATGAGCAGCTCGTTAGGGTCGAGCTGTGGACGTTGTTAGTTTGAACTCGTCTTGTGTGTGTTTGTTGTTTGTTTCGTAAGTCCTTTCCACTTGAGCAGCACGCTGTACGTTTTGATCTACTGGCCGTTATTCGCATGCTATTTTCATTTGTTGCGATGACATTCATTGGTTCGCCCTTGTGGTGAAACTGGCTTTTATTCATGAAGAACGTCAATTTTTCGCTCACATCTAACAACACCGACCCAGAAATTTCCGCCAAACAAGCTCCAAACGCTGTCGGCATAATTGTAGGGCTGATTCCTTAACGGCTACAATCGTCATATAATGGTTTCCATGATATTTCCTTATCCGATCATTCATATCAAGATAAAAGGGTAAAGATACTCGAAGCACCTCACGCATGATTCGGTTTAAATAGAAACTTTCATTATCATCTTTATTTGAGACCTCATTGGTTGGTACTAGCTGGCATAGGCAGGCAGAAGCAGAGCAGCTCATTTAGATTCACTCACGAAATACATTTTGGGCTTTGGACCCAGTTGTACTCACTCACAAAAATTTTTCTAAGCCGGCGTCACACGCACGAAACTTTTCTCAAGTGGACTTACTCAGACTGAAACCCCATAATATTATTCACGTGCATTCACTAGGGCTCAGACTCACGGCTCTATCTGAAGATTTGAGTTCAAGTAAAAAAAAAAACATGTGGTCGAACTTTCCGGAGCCCTCCAATACGGCGTATCTCGTAATCATTTGGTGGATTTGGGACGTTGAACCCCACATATCAATCGATCTAGGCTCGATCTGAGTGTGAGTGAGTCTGAGTTAGTCGACTCACGAGTGCGTTAGCCTAGAAATAGCTTGTTCGACAATGGTATCAGAGCTCTTTAAAACCAATATGTCACGTGATTCTAGCTCTACTCGTAACCTTTTGATAAGAATAAAGAGTTATGAGGTATCGCGAAAAAGTAGGCACACCTTTGCATCACACTACGAGATGAATTTACGAAGAACTTCCATGAAAGAGTTTGGGGAGGTGACGGTAACCCCATACGTAATTCACGCCTCTGATCAATGAATATTGAAATGGCGTATTAACGACCTTGATTTGGAATACGCGTGAATATAGTAGGAATAAACGTGATTTTAGGTAAGGAGGAGGAGGAGGAATAAATGAGGAAGGACAAGGAGGTTGATTTTAGGTAAGGCTGAGAGTAATGCTGAGGATGAGTAGATAGAGCCATAGGTCGGCAAATATACTGAGTGGAACTCACTCAGACTTACTCAAAGAATATATCTTGCTCTTTGTACTCACTCTGGCTCACACTAACCAAAAGCTTCTCAATCTGGACTCACTCGGACTCACAGTGACAAAATGTTTTTGCGACCGGATTCACCAAAATAATACTCACCAGAACTCACTCGTACCTCAAACCTCAACTCACTGACTCAGACTCACGGCTCGTTCGGAGTCTGATTGAGTCGGCTCATGAACGAGCTCGCCGGCCTATGCTAGCTAGTTGGTAGTGCATACTCAATAATATCATGGTCTTGCAGTTTGATTGATTTGTGGGGTTTAACGCCCCAAAACCACCATATGATTATGAGACGCCGTAGTGGAGGGCTCCGGAAATTTCGACCACCTGGGGTTCTTTAACGTTGTCACAGAACGAGCGCTAAAAATAGAGCGCGCCGCCAAATCCTGGCGACAACGGCAGGCAGAAACGCCGCAAGGTAAAAAGAAAAAAAAAGAAAGCAAACATCCAAGGCTCCCGGGCGCGCGCTCTCCCCGCAGAAGCACGGCTTCGCAGACGAACCTCCTCACCCCACAGCGGCGGCCGGGCAAACGCTCGACCTTTCTAGAACGAAGGAGGCGTGGTCATACCGAGTTGACTCACCCGCCGGAGAGGGCATTCCAACCGTCTCGCCCTCTTCCCAGCTTTCGCTGCGTATCACGCCGACGAAAGGACGAGAAATTTCTGGAAGGTGGCGCAGAACGTATTTAATCGAGCAGCCGAGACGAGAAAGCAGGAGAAGACGGAAAGTTAGCGCCGGAGCGCTTAGGGATTCCGCCGTGGAGTCGGCGAAGGTTCTGCCCGTAGTGACAGAATAGGAGGTGACGGAAGTTAACGCCGGAGCGCGTAGGAATTCCGCCGTGTAGTCGGCGAAGGTTCTGCCCGTAGTGACAGAACAGGAGGTGACGGAAGTTAACGCCAGAGCGCGTCGAGATTCCGCCGTGTAGTCGGCGAAGTTTTGGTCCGTAGGGACGGCTCGAGCTACAGGCAAGAGCGTGGGTTTACCGCTATCGAGCGAAGACACGGGCAACAGCTGCGTGTGTGAAGCCGACGGATTTCCGGCGAAGAAGTTTGAAGCTTGGAGAGTGGCCTATTCAAGACGGGAGTTTTCCTGGAAGAGAAACTCCGGCGAGGTTTCCTGGAAGAGGAACTTCAGAGGGCTGCGGAACGACAACAACGCTGGACTTTGAGTGAGTGATTCTCGGAAGAGTATCATCTAGACTCTGGTTCCAAGAACTTTGGACTGAATAGGTTTTCTATCTCTTTAGTCTTTAAGTGTCTTGGTTGTTCAATGCATGCGACCGCATTGTAGTGCGTATTGTTGTCCGTGTCCGTTGTATTAAGTGTGGCTGATTGTGTGGTGTAGTACGTTGATTGATTGGTTTGATTGGTGTCATATTGTATGCAACTATTGTGGAGTGTGCATTCTTAGGTATTGTTTCGATCTGCCATTATTGAGAATATAATTTGTTTGTTTAGCAACTCTCGGCTCTGACTTGTTCTTTGGGCCACGACCGGCGTCCGCTGGCGCACCAAAAAGGACCACTTCAAAATTGCCCACGCTTTCGTGGTGCGGTTCGGGGGGCCGATACTTTGGCTCTTCGAATTAGCCCGGCGATCGCCTCCCTAATAACGGGACAGGTTTGACAATTATTCTGGCGTCCGCGCGACAGGACCTTTTGGTGCACAGTGTGTCCAAAGTAGTGAGAAAGAGCCTCGAGTTGTTGATAGTGCTATCGGAAGGATTTTGTGTGTTGTTCAGTGTTCTCGTTAACGAGTGCAGGGGAGTTCTCCGATAGACCGATTTAGGCAGATACTTTTTGCACGCGGCAAGGTTTTAGTTGCGAGACACAATGGATCTCGAAAAGTTAGTTGCTCTTGGTGAAAAGATGGGTCTTTCTGGCGCCGAACTACGGAAGTGGGTCACCCAGAAGAAAAAAGAAGAAAAAGAGAGAGCCAAAGAAGAAAAAGCAGCCGAGCTGGAAAAAGAGAGGTTGGCGGTCGAAAGAGCCAAAGCTGAAAAAGAAGCTGAGTTGGAGAGAGAGAGGTTGGCGGCAGAGAGGGCCAAGGAAGAAAAAGCAGCTGAGTTGGAACGGGAGAGGTTGGCAGCTGAGAGAGCAAAGGAAGAAAGAGAGCAACAATTGAAGTTGGAGTTGGAGAGAGAAAAGCTGGCAGCTGAAAGGGCGAAAGAAGAAAGAGAGGAAAGGGAACGGCAGCGTCAGCACGAGATGGAACTCGAGCGGCTCCGTTTGCAACAGCGAAGTGAAACTCCCGTCCAAGCTAGAGTTGAAAGCAGCGAACGAGAGGATCATGGCTTCCGCTTGAACCCAAGCAAGTTGCTCGTAGCATTTGATGAAAGGAAGGACGACCTAGACGCGTACCTCCACAGATTTGAGACGATTGCGAGGAGCCAGAATTGGCCGGAACAGCAATGGGCAACTGCTTTGAGTACTTGCTTGAGTGGTGAAGCGCTCAGTGTGTACGGTAGGCTGACGCCGACCGATGCAGCCAACTATGCAAAGGTGAAAGCTGCTTTGCTGAAGCGATTTAGATTTACCATGGAAGGTTTCCGGGACAGATTTCGGACAGGAAAGCCAGCTGATGGTGAGACGGCTACGCAGTATGCCGCCCGACTTTGCCATTATTTCGACAGATGGATTGAACTTTCAGGGACAGCACAGGAGTACGATGAGCTTAGAGAGCTCCTAATTAGAGAACAATTTCTTACTAGTTGCCACCCAAGCCTGTCGCTGTATTTGAAAGAGAGGAGAGCTAAGTCACTTGAAGACATGCTTGAATTAGCTGATCAATTCTTGGAAGCGCAAGGTGGCACTAATTTGGCCAAAGTCAAGAAGGAATGTCCCGATGACTCGAAGAAATTGGCTCCCGAAGAAAAGAAGCGTGCACCAGAGAGCATTCCGCGATGTTTTCTGTGTAACCGAGTGGGTCATCGCGCGAAAAACTGTCGAACGATCTTTACGAGCCCTACGGTAGTAAAATGTTTTAAGTGTGGTCAGACTGGGCACAAAGCAGATGCATGTCGAAACGGAGCGAGTCAAACTCACCAGGTATCATGTGTGCAAGTGGCACCGAAATCCGATAATAATGCCGTCACCGACGGATTCGTAGAATTGAAAAATGGGGAGAAAATTCCTATTGTTGGTGCTGTAATGTCAAAACAGCCAACCAGTGTTACGAAAGGAATGCCAACGCTACCTGGAAAAGTTGCGGACAAAAGGATTACGGTGTTAAGAGATACCGGCAGTTCCACTGTTATCGTGCGGAGAAATTTGGTACGGGAAAGGGAGTTGACAGGCAGAACGAAGCCGGTTTGCCTAATTGACCGTACGGTTCGGATGCTTCCCGAAGCAGAAATTGAGGTTGAAACCCCGTACTTCAGCGGGAAGGTTACTGCTTTATGCATGACGACCCCCCTGTATGACCTTGTCATCGGAAACATCGACGGGGCGCGAGGGCCAAGTGATCCAGAATGTTTGGGAGAAGACCCGAAGATAGAGCCCTCGCCAACACAGCGGCCGCGAGATACAGTGGAGGAGCATCCCGTGACGGATCTCACTAGAGCCCAAGGTGAAGCTGTGGCGCAAGAGACAGCGAAGGAGAAGACGATCGTGTCGAATAAGTTCACGGGCCGAGCAACCGGACCTACGTCGGCACGACCTCAACCGACGGACAGTGTAAAGGAGACGGTGTTGGCCAGCCGGGCAGAATGTAGAGGCATTATCAAGCGGGTAAATAAACAGACAGGACCCGTCGAATGTAATGACGCGTTAACGGTGTCGGAAGTGACAACGATGGCTGAGACGCCGCCTCAGATATCGTCGTTGGAAAGGGCTCGCCGAAGGGGAACGTGGAAAAACAAGAAGAAATCGAGCGAGCACCGCAAGAAAGGACGCAAGCGCAGCTCAAAGTACACGGAATAAGTGCGGAGGTCAAATCAGAATGTGTTGGGCAGTGCTGAGTGACATATGATGTGTTAATGTTCTTGTTATCCTGTGTCGCAAGTGTATGTCAAGCGAGTCAAAGTGTTCGGTGCGATGATGTGATGTATAGTGTTGTATAATTGTTGTATAGACAGAACTTTGTACGTTTGTATGGTTTGGAATGTGTGATGAAGTGTTGTAGGCATGTACCTGTGGCTATATTTCATGTGTTGTGGAATTGAACTACAATGTACGATTGTATTAAGTGATCTATTGTGAATGTGAAGTGTCATGAGTGACTGATGGTGTTACAGTATGTGAGAGTGTGTGGTGACTGTTCGCGCTCGTTTGTGTGGTTTGAATATTATGAGATAATATTCTTAAAGTGGTGGCAGTGTCACAGAACGAGCGCTAAAAATAGAGCGCGCCGCCAAATCCTGGCGACAACGGCAGGCAGAAACGCCGCGAGGTAAAAAGAAAAAAAAAGAAAGCAAACATCCAAGGCTCCCGGGCGCGCGCTCTCCCCGCAGAAGCACGGCTTCGCAGACGAACCTCCTCACCCCACAGCGGCGGCCGGGCAAACGCTCGACCTTTCTAGAACGAAGGAGGCGTGGTCATACCGAGTTGACTCACCCGCCGGAGAGGGCATTCCAACCGTCTCGCCCTCTTCCCAGCTTTCGCTGCGTATCGCGCCGACGAAAGGACGAGAAATTTCTGGAAGGTGGCGCAGAACGTATTTAATCGAGCAGCCGAGACGAGAAAGCAGGAGAAGACGGAAAGTTAGCGCCGGAGCGCTTAGGGATTCATTCCGCCGTGGAGTCGGCGAAGGTTCTGCCCGTAGTGACAGAATAGGAGGTGACGGAAGTTAACGCCGGAGCGCGTAGGAATTCCGCCGTGTAGTCGGCGAAGGTTCTGCCCGTAGTGACAGAACAGGAGGTGACGGAAGTTAACGCCAGAGCGCGTCGAGATTCCGCCGTGTAGTCGGCGAAGTTTTGGTCCGTAGGGACGGCTCGAGCTACAGGCAAGAGCGTGGGTTTACCGCTATCGAGCGAAGACACGGGCAACAGCTGCGTGTGTGAAGCCGACGGATTTCCGGCGAAGAAGTTTGAAGCTTGGAGAGTGGCCTATTGAAGACGGGAGTTTTCCTGGAAGAGAAACTCCGGCGAGGTTTCCTGGAAGAGGAACTTCAGAGGGCTGCGGAACGACAACAACGCTGGACTTTGAGTGAGTGATTCTCGGAAGAGTATCATCTAGACTCTGGTTCCAAGAACTTTGGACTGAATAGGTTTTCTATCTCTTTAGTCTTTAAGTGTCTTGGTTTTTCAATGCATGCGACCGCATTGTAGTGCGTATTGTTGTCCGTGTCCGTTGTATTAAGTGTGGCTGATTGTGTGGTGTAGTACGTTGATTGATTGGTTTGATTGGTGTCATATTGTATGCAACTATTGTGGAGTGTGCATTCTTAGGTATTGTTTCGATCTGCCATTATTGAGAATATAATTTGTTTGTTTATCAACTCTCGGCTCTGACTTGTTCTTTGGGCCACGACCGGCGTCCGCTGGCGCACCAAAAAGGACCACTTCAAAATTGTCCACGCTTTCGTGGTGCGGTTCGGGGGGCTGATACTTCGGCTCTTCGAATTAGCCCGGCGATCGCCTCCCTAATAACGGGACAGGTGTGACAAACGTGCACCCAACTCTGAGCACACAGGCTTACAACATTTCCGCCTCCATCTGAAATGCAGCCGCCGCAGCCGGGATTCGAGCCCGCGACCTGCGGGTCAGCAGCCGAGTACCGTAGCCACTAGACCACCAGGGCGGGGCCATGGTCTTGCAGTACTGAAGTCAGATACCACTTATGATTGGTTGGAGCGCGGAACCCGTTCGCCTCCGCGATTGCGCGCATGCACTTGGCAATGCTTTTCTAAGGTAGTGTCATTGGTCGACTGGCCCATGACGTCACTCTTGCGCGCGCGCCCATTGGGGCAGGCTCGTGTGCACCCGTCTTCGAAGCGAAAATGCCGGAGAATTTTGAAGTTGTATACGACTATATTTGCAAACATTTTGTGGTTATAGAACGTAACAATCATGGCCCAGCGCGAAATTTCAGTTTTTATTTTTAAATATGGAGGATCTCTTAGTAGCATCATGTCGCGGATCCGGCGGCGGTGGCGCCGTCAACACCTCCACTGCGCATGCTCGCGTCTCTTGCCGCATGCTCGCGTCTCAGCCAACTGTCGCTCTCCTCCCCCTCTCTTGCGTCGCATTGCCGATGCAAAGAGCGTCTGATAGTAAAAAAAATCACAGCATATGCACGTAGTGAATCCTCATTAATCATGATGAACCATGATTCATGGCGAAGCTTCGAAGGGATTTGATTGATATGTGGGGTTTAACGTCCCAAAACCACTATATGATTATGAGAGACGCCGTAGTGGAGGGCTCCGGAAATTTAGACCACCTGGGGTTCTTTAACGTGCACCCAAATCTGAGCACACGGGCCTACAACATTTCAGCCTCCATCGGAAATGCAGCCGCCGCAGCCGGGATTCGAACCCGCGCCCTGCGGTTCGAAGGGATTTATCGGCTAACCGTGAATCATCTGCTGGCCGCTTCCCTCTGTCTGTCTGTCTGTCTGTCTGTCTTTGTGTGTGTGTGTGTGTGTGTGTGTGCGTGTGTGCGTGTGCGTGTGCGTTCGTGCGTGCGTGTGTGTGTGTGTGTGTCTATCCGTCCATTCGCATGTCTGTCCGTCTGTATGTGTTTTCGCCCTTCCGTCAGTGCGTCCGCCCGTCCATCCGTCTCTCAGTATGTCCGCATGTCCGTGTGTCTGTTTGTCTGCCCATCCATCCGTTCATCTCTAGTAGTGAACACTCCAAGTACTGTCATCTCGCATCTTTTCATCATATATTCATCATATACAATACCGCCATCCAGCAGACATTCTGAGGACTAAAATGAGAGGTGGCTACTACGTACAGGAAACGCACGACCCACGCCTTAAAGGGCCACTCACCAGGCCCCATAAGAAATTTTAGTTAGACCATTGAAGTTGTTGGGTGTCCGATCAGGAACATTTTGGCACAAAAAATTTTGGAATCGGTTCATTACAAGTAGAGAAAACTGTTTCTTTTTTTTGATGTGGCGTGAAACGAGAATGAAAGGAGGCGAGCTCGAAACCCTTACCTCTCCTTCGCGTAGATTAAACGGCTGCCTCACCCCAGCGTGGGGAGCTAGCGTCTCTCAGACTGGTGTGCGGACGCACACCCATCGCGCTCCGCTGGGAATGCCAATTCTGACCAGTCAACGGCCTCGAATCTTCCTGAGATGCACGGACCCTCTTTCGCAAAGTTCACCTGAACTTTTCGACACCTGGTTCACCAAGGTGGGCTCGTTTTTCATCATTTTAGAGGCCTTTTTGCTGCACCGGTGAGCTAAGCCTAGGCGAGGTTAGTTATGCCAGCCTCCCCGCCTACGGCGCTCGCGCGCCAGCTGCGAGATGCCGCAGCAGATTGCCGTGGAATGGGATGACGTCATTCCTGAGGAATTACAAGGAAACGGATGGTTCTCCGTTCTAAAAAGATGGCAAGAATCACGCGCGAAGTCACACGCAGCCAGCCAGTCTGGAACGCAACGAGGCGCGACAGTGACGCCTAACGCTACTCTACGACGCGTCGCAGCTGCGAGCCGGCTGCCGGCGATGCCACGTAGTCAGAATCGAGTCATCGTGCGACCAGGAGGTGGCCTCAACATGCAAGCCCCCTGCCCACACAGGATTCTCGCTGCACTAACCATTGCAGCTCAGCTAGCGTCGTTGGTAACAGAGGAGGACATTATTTGTCCCCACTCGATGCAAAACATTTTAGTCGTCAGTACGCCCAGCGCTACTAATGCAGCAGCGTACAGTCGAGTAACCGAGATAATCCTCACTGACCAGAGACAACCGGTCATGGCCTACCTCTCACCTGCCAGTATCACAAGCCGAGGCGTGATTCGCGGCGTCGACATTGACTTCGACGACGCCGCACTCAACCGCATGCTAATCTAACCGCGCAACTCAAGCCTACTGGGAGCGCGTCGCATCAAGAACGCTGAAACTGTGATTATGATCTTCAACGGGCTCAAAGTGCCCAACTACGTCTTCTGCGGCCAGGTCATCTACCGCTGCACGTTGTACAAGCGCCAAATAGACACCTGCCGTACCTGCGGCCAAGTGGGCCATCGTCAAGACGTGTGCCCCACTCCTTCAACCAAGGTCTGCGACCACTGCGGACATTTAACAAAGGACAACCCACACGTGTGCAACCAACCAGTGTGTGCCTTATGCGGTGAGGCACACCGCACGGGCGACCGCGAATGCCGACATAGCTACCAGCTGCCTTACCTGGTGCGCCGTGTTCGTCAGCGCCGTCGCCGACAAACCCTTACGGAAATGCCATACATGGCCCATATATAGGTTATATGTGGCCACATATAAGCATATATATCAGCATATGTGGCCACATATAAGCATATATGTCAGCATATGTGGCTTCCATTTACCATATATGGATGTATATCTGGCGGAGTCGGTTCATGCATGGGGTTATATACAGCCATATAATGACGTGGTTGGCCCATATAAGGAGTCATATCTGGCCTTAATAAGGCACGGCCACACCATATATAACATATCAAGTGGATCCTTATATGTGGAAGTGCTCCCTTATATGGGATGAACCACGTATATATTTAGCACCATGATCAAACATTTATGCGAAATGTAATATATAACAATTTGTACACAAAGCTGACCTGCTTATTTTCTACAATAATAGGAGTATAATTATATATGTTGTTTCTGCCATGCAAAAAACCGAAATTTCAGGTCAGCTTTGTGTACGTGATAGTTGCAACTCAGTTGAATGCATACATGCATGCATTTGTGTAATTTAACTCGTACATTTTTCATGGCATTTAGGTTTGAAACAATAGGTTGCAATTAATACGACGTAAATAATGTATGCGAGAGCAGACATGTTTTACGAGGAAGGAATCGTGTCAGCTCACAAAATGAATTGAAGCTTCCGAACCTCGCTATCGTTATAGAGCAATCCTATATAGTATTATGTAAAAACAAAATGCATGCAACTTATATTGTTCACATTAGTGCATTGTTTGGAGGGGCAGCAAGAAATAGTACTTTAGTGCACTTTTAGCTTCCTCATCGGTGGACAAAATTTCTGATTATTTGAAGGTTTTGACGGTTATATGCTCCCTTCATATAACTAGATTTCAATTAATCCTGTTGACCCCTCATCTGCGATTGCTTTCAGCAGCCATTTGCAGCAAGCATGTGCAGTGCAATGTTTAAGGGAGTATTTTCAAAAACAAAAAAGAACTTACGTGAATGAAACTTGCAGGCACTATTATGATTACATTCAAGATGGAAGTTGTACTAATTTATTGCAAAAATACATCTTGCGTTTCCTTTGGCTACGTATAATGTTCCTGGCTCTGCACATAGTAAATTTATCGAAAATTTTATGATTGCCCTTGTAAACAATTATTTGGTGTAATGTTTGCAAGCTTCAAATAAATCTCACGTCATAGACATGTACGTTAAGAAGGTGCAACTGACTCACATGTGATACACATTTAATGGACCATGTAATGAAATTCTGAAGCTTTATAGCAACATTTAACGTAGGCTGCCGAATTTACAAAATTTCTATTTTGTGTGGGTGTGTCATTACTTGGTCAAGATCACTAATGCGCACGTGCCATCATCAGGATTAGCTTAAACATTGCCTTGCGAATACAATTAGTATGACACATTTTTGCGGGCTGGCGGGATGCGTAAGCCAAGCTCTACATTATGCAAACAGCCCCTTTCTCTGCAGGTGCGTAATGAATAAAACTGCTTGCGAACATATGCTTTCAACACCAACACTGTAGTGCCTTTACCTATAAGATATGTATGCCGGTACATACCCACCAAACTGCACAATTGCACACTCGCGTATAGAGATTCATGGGCACCCGAACACTAGTATTTCATTCAATGTGGCCAGATATTTTTGACCATGTCAGAATGATATGAGTGTATTATTATTATTATTATTATTATTATTGTTGTTGTTGTTGTTGTTGTTGTTGTTGTTGTTGTTGTTATTATTTTTGTTGTTGTATCTCACAAAACGTCCAACGTTTCAATTCCATATGCGGTCAATACTGTGTCGTTATGCAAGTTTTATGAGATCAGGGATCTTGGTGTTCTTTTTGATAGCATGCTGAATTTTTTCTACTTGCATTAAATCTGCTGCCATGCGAGGCCTTCGTTCGCTCCCTCTTGTCTCAACATCTCTCGAGAATACGGTTCTCCTACAGCCTTCTACTAATTATACACTGCGATATGTCGTGCTCAACTTGAGTACATATGCATATCTGATTTGGAATGGCCTTGCGAAATCCAGCAGTAGCGCCACTGAGTGAGTCCAGAAAAATTTCATAAGCATTTATCCCCATCGTTTCACTAGAATACTTTCAACACTGCTAGAATATTATATTTGCCATCAATTACCGGCCGACAAAATCGCGCTGAGCTGTTTTTAGGGGCGAAGCTCCTTATGGCGTGACTTGGGCGTCCCTCGTTTGTAACCACCAGTGGCACATACCCGAAATAGGTATAACACTTGACCTCCAAGGTGGTGCCAGCGAGAGATTTCTTCTGTGCGTTGTTTAACAATAAAAAATAGTGCTCAATGTACATGCCAATGGCTGCTAATGGGGAATTAGAGACATGAGCATTCGGCTTTAAGTCAACGCGCACGCTGCGATCCCCATTAGCAGCCATTGGCATATACATTGAGCACTATCGGACAAGAAAGGGATGCTACATTATACTCGCTGGGTGTAACCTCCTTAGCTTTAGAAAGGTTTAGCGAGCGTTGAGCCGCAGTGCCATGAATACAATGAACTTGTATATACCATGAATGAACTCAAGGTGGTTAAAAATGAGAAGTAGATACGAAGCGCAAGCCGTAAGAAAGTAAAAGCCGAATTCTCCTGTCTCTCATTTCTTATTAGCAGCCATTGGCATGTAAATTGAGCCCTATCTGACAAGGAAAGGTTGCTACGTTATACTCGCTGGGCGTAACCTCCTTGGTTTTCGAAAGGTTTAGCGAGCGTTTGGTCGCAGTGCCATGAATACAGTGAACTAGAATATACCATGAACTCGAGGTGGTTAAAGTTGGGAAGTGGACCCAAAGCACAGGCCGTAAAAAAGTGTGCGTGTGCCACCTCTCGTTTAGTCCTTGGAATGTCCGCTGGATGGCGGTGCTTCTATATGGGGAATATACGATAAAAAGATGCGAGATGGTGGGACTTGGAGCGTTGAAAAGATGAACGAACGGACACACAAACAGATGCATGGATGGACGCATGAACAGACGCAGGGGCGGATGCACGAAAGAACGCAGGGACGGGCGCACAAACAGACGCATGGACGGTCACACAGACGGACGCATGGACGGACGAATGCTTCGCCCCACTCTCCATCATTCACTCCGTGGATATGCTGCCATTTTTTCTTTACGAGCTAGCACAGGGTCACATATTCTGCCCTTCTCGGTTGTAATAATTTTCAAACTCTGCGTAATTTATCCAGAGAGAATCGACCGTTGCATGTACCTGCCAACTTCTTTCAACACTCTATCCTTTACAGAATACCGAGTCTCTCTAACGTCCACTTTCTTGATTAGTTATGTTTTTCATAGTCTACAGCCATTTTATTTTGTCAGTGAGGGCTGCCCTGTCCTAACGTAGATTTGCACATGCACAGATCCTTCCCCTTTCCGTCTTCCAGGAAGCCTTCGGCACGGTTGTGTTCGACATTATTTTGAGTCCCATTCCATGAATATCTACTCTTTTATTTGTTGTTCCCACTGTGCGTTGATTTCTTTTGTACTGCTCGTTTTTGCTCTATTTATTGATTTGCTTTTCTGTGAACAGTCTGTAATGTATTGTTTATTTTTGTTTTATTTTTACGCACGCCAACATGAAAGACTTTATGGTTGTTCTTGGATACGGTAAAAATGATTGATTGATTATTGGTTGATTGAATATTATTATTATCAATATGAATCCTTGCGAAATAAGATAAAAATTTGGCTGAAACGCGTCTTCGTAGCCAGCGTACACGAAGCAGCGATTTCAGCTCCACGGAATGCCTGTCTCAAAGGTCCTGCACGTGCAGCTTTCTGGGCCCGCGGGAGGAAGTTAAAGTCCATTGTCCGAAAAAACTCGACTGACTGCAAGGCTGCAAGTGGTGCGCACAGTAAAAAAATACAAAAAAGGGCGCCCGTCGGTTGAGTGTAAAATTCGGAGAAAGTTGTTCAAAGGAGCGCACGTAGGCACCGTGCAGCCCTGCCGTGGCTTACACCAGTCTGTCGACAGAGCAGGAAAGAGAGTGCCACGGCCCATTTCAAGTAACGACGAAGAAAATAGTTTGCGCAAACATTTAATTGTATGGTAATAATATTGCGTCAATAATTGTTAAAAAATGAAACTCGTTCGCCAATAAGCTCAGGAAAATTTAGTTCTGGTGAAAAGTGCGTAAATTATTGATCTCAAGGAGTAATGTAATGTTCATTGTAATGTTCAATGTCAAGCCTGCATGCACTGTATCAATCCGCGCCATTGTTGCTTTTTTTCTCGCCGGAGTGAAGGGTGCCATGCTGATTGAGTTTGTCAATTTTTATTCCTCTTGCTCTTATTTCGTGTTCAACTACTGCTCCAATTTACACAAGATAATCGCGCAGCTCTCAGGAATCTACTTCGCTGTACGTGGCGAAATTGTAGACGGACGTGGAAGTGTTTTTGCGTGCGTGTGCGTCTGTATGCCACTGGATTGGCGATCGTCAGCTTTTCGTGCGAGAAAAAAATGGACACCCATGCTTGCGGGCAAGCGTTCCTTCAAAACTTCTTCCTAAAGCAGTACGAATGGACGTAGTGGCTTTAAGTTGTGAATAGGTTATCAGGATTAACAGGCTCCTTGAAAGACAAGTCTCGGTTGAATGTTAAGGCAAGTTCATCATTTTTATTACCTTCGCACGTTGTTCATAAATATTATGATAACTCAAAAACATAGCGCATTGCGTGCTTGCTGAGTAAATAACTTCATGCTAATCGTGGTTACGTCATTAGGCTGTTTTGTTTAAGTGATACAACACTTTCTTTTTTATTCACTTGATCCAGGCAGTGCTATATTTAATCAAAAAACCTACGTCAGGAAATTGTGGGTTTCGTTCCTTTGTACTTTTCATAAATATATTGATGTAAATATACTTGTGTTGTATTTTTCTCATTTTAACGCTTCAGGAGTTACCAAGGATGAATTACAACTTGCGCAATTACAAATATAAAAACAGTTGCATATCTCCAACTTCAAGAGTATCATGAGATTTATGAGCCCACGTTTGAATTTGTCTTGCGCTTGAATTTATCTTTCTTCGTCTACGTTCCCCTTGTTTTTATATTTACGTGTGTTTTGATAAGGACACGCAGTTAAAATTTTGTTGCTAGTTTGATTCTTCAAAGCAGGGTGCAATGTCACTAATCTAAACGAAAAAACTTAAGAATAGCCCGTAATTTTGTTTCCATCATCTACAATCAGGGTGATATAGGTGTAAATTCGACTGGAATGTGTACATCACTGGCAACATTATCGTTACTGATGTCGCAACATCGCGTGGTTATTTTGAGGAACTGAGCATACCCGCATACATAGATACACAAAATAATGTGATGTCACGTTTTAATCCGTGAGCACGGTAGATAGTTTTACGCAAGCTGACAAATAAACTGGTCTGATGCATTAAGGCTTGCTACTGTGTGAAAAAACTAGGGGACCGTTAAGCTCTGTTTCTCATAGTTGAACGTGATAGCAGTATCGATCCTGTTTCTTGTGCGTAATTTAATCACTCAGTGTGTACTCTTTATTGCATGATGCTACTCGAACAATTTTGATTGTGGAATAGTACTATGTAATTGAGAAGGTTGAAAGTGTCTAAATGAAGGTTTCGCACATGGCTGCATTTTGTGTAAAAAAGGGGTCGCATAGTTTAAAAAACGAGAAATATTATTTACTTACTGAGTGTCGCGAAAAAATTGAAATACAAAAGGAAGACACCTAGACGCAGCACACACTGAAAACTGAAACTTTGTTGAAGAAAACAAACATATATATGTGGTTACGAGAACACATGCGGTGAAAAAAAATGATTAGATGAGCAGACAGATTGTATAATTGATGCGCTTCCAGGAAAGCGACCTCAGTAGCAAGCAACATAAGCGAGAGTTACGTGACACATGAATCCCCAGCTTTGTTTATGAAATACGCATCTCCGATTTCCCGCGCTATACCGTGTCACTGAATCTAGCTTTAACTACCGTATTTAAAACAAGGGCGCGCAGCCACACTCTCTACAATCTGATGATTGGTTAGAGAATGGTTGTTCCTTTAGAGAAGGTTTGTGATCTACAATTATATTATTGAATCCTAAATAATACTTGCCACATGACAGCGCAGTGCCGTACACCACAAGATGTCCACACGGTGAAGGAAAATGATTAGATGTCTGCTCATCTAATCATTTTTTTCCACCTCACGTGTTCTCGTAACCGCAAACATATGTCTGTTTTCTCCAATAAAGTTTCAGTTGCTTGTGTGCGCTGTGTCAAGGTGTATTCCTTTCGCACTTCAATTTTTTTCGCGCAACTAAGTTAAAATGAAGTACCAACTCGGCCAGCAGAACGTGCTTCTCAATATTATGTGTGTAAAATGTTTCAGAACTTTACGCACCCACTACACAGTCGTGAGGGAATACGCGCAGTAACGTGTGTGCCTTTTGTAATGGTTGGCTGTCTTTAGACCGGGAAGTCACGTTGGTAATAACGTGTTGTGATGCCCGACGACAATGCACGCTTGTATTATGCAATATAGTTGCGATATTAAATGTTGTGTTGTGAAACCTGTATGCAGGATACGTGTATTTGTTAAGCATGACAGTTATTTTCTTTGAATTTCCAACAAGAGGAAGTTATTCATGCTTTATTTCCAAGCAGATGCATAGCTGTGTGGTAGAGCACTTACATGCCATGCAAATGGCCTGCACAATTTCGATGATCACTCAAACCCGAAAATTTATAATATTTGTTTTATTTGCATTCTCAAAATTTTCGATCATGGACAAGACGATTTTTCACTGAGAGCCACCGATGCCTACGCCGGAATTTCTGCAGAATGAGCTCTTTACTGCTGTTACGTTAATAATGCATTATTGGCAAAACGGACATTTTTAGTGTCCCGTTGGCAAGAAATGCAGCTAAAAGCTTCCGTTCCCACGCGCACAGAGACCTATAGACACCAGTTTTAGCAGTAATTCTATAGGCCATTAGTCACAATACTTGTACATGACAAGCTTGCATACCAATCACTTTTGACCGAACTCCTTAAAAGTTGATTATCAACTCATTTAAGTTATTCAATGCACACGCAGTTCATACGGTCAACAGCAAGTCAATATTTCGTTTTGACTCACTATGGACGCTCCATTGACATGCCAGAAAAGTTTTGAACAAACACAGTGTGAAAAATATCTTTACGAAACTCAAATTGGGTTCTTTTATGCTATTTATTATTGTCAATTCGGAATCGAAAAAGCGGAATATTTACTTGCACCGTACTATGTCTCAGACCGTGTTCAGAATCAGAATCAGAATCAGAAATTTTTATTAATAAAATTCGGTACAAGCGACAGGAATTTAGTATACAGAAGGAGGTCCCATAGTCAAGTGACTGTATCGGGACCTCCTGTACAAATGCAATGAGTTATTAAACACATTAAAGCATCAGCGTAAGTAGAGCGTAAGTATAAATCAAAGCGTACAACTGAACGCATAAAAAATAGAGAAAACATAATAAATAAAGGTGTGAAGTACAAAAAAAAAAAGCGATAGAACAGTTTAACAATCTATATAAAAAACTAAATAATACAAAGAGATAAAAAAAAAAACAAAAAAAAGAAATACAAAAAAAGCAGACCAAACAAAAGCATACGTCGTGACCATAGGTTCAAGATGAAAAAAATTGCATGCAAGACTAACGTATTTCAAAATGATTTTTAGCAAAAAATTACAGGATGGAACCAACTGCCTTCTAGCATTGCTTCTACACTCTCAAATATTTGTTTTATTTCATGTTATAATTAGTGTGTTGCATTTTGGGGTGTCTCACATTTTTTATTTATATATGTATGTCTCTTGAAGATTGATTCAGGTGACTTTGATTATTTGTTTGGCTGACAATGTATTTTTGTTTCTACTTTTCGTAAACGCTCCCCCACTGTAATGCCAATTGGTGCTGTGGGTAATGAAATAAATAGATAAATAAAAAGTGTCGATAGATAAGCAATAAATTTAAGCACAAAGAATGCATCTCTTCAGAGAAAGTGGACTAACAGTGGCATGTGCCCACCACAAACTTTAAATATGATACCAAGTTACATTTTTAGCAATTAGTTATTGAGAATCACTCGAGATATAATGAGGATAACTTAAATGAACAAGAATGTTCAGGGGGTATGTACTGCCTTTGTTCTGGAGATGAGGGTGACTGCATGCAGACTTTTCAACAAACAGCTATATTTCTAGCTGAAGAATGATTTGAGCAGCTATAACTTTTGCCGGCAACACAAGCTGAACCAGTATAGATCAATCATCTGAATAGCTATATATAAAGGTATCTATATAAGGCCATATATGAAAGCATCCATGTAAGAAGACCCTATATGAATGCTTGTATATATAGCCATATGTGGCCATATACAGCAACTCGCATATATGGGTATACAAGGCCCTATATGGATACATTAGGAATTGGGCATATCAGGTTATATAGGGCCCATATATATGGACTCCGTATAAAGTCAGATATGCCCAATTCTTGATGTAGCCATATATGGAGATTTTTATATAAGTGTATATATTAGATTTTTGTAAGGGAAAGCAAGCCCAGCAGCAAAAACCCACCCCAGCACCAAGCCAGGTTCCTGCCAAGACTGCTGAACCGCAAGGACCTCCTCTAGGCCCACGAAATTCTACTTCCACTGACCAGCCTACCTGGGCCGACAAGGTGGCATGCAAAAGTGAGGCCCGCGCAGCGCAGCGTCAGGGACACTCGCCACAGCAACCTGAACCAGAACTAGCACAGTTAAAACGCATGTATGCGGAGCAGGCTAAAGAAATCCAATCGCTTAAAGAAGAGCTAGCAAAACAACAGGCCCCCGAATCACGCGAGGGCAGCATTATCAGCGGCACCGTCTCGATACGCGGCGCTAAGAAACGGGCAGGCCCGATGTTCCAGGCCGAAGAGCAATTTGAATTTGACCGGTTTACAGCCAATATATACGCGATACTAGAGCAGTACCGCGCAGAGACCACGGCCCAGTATAGCGCCTTCAACGCTAAATTAGAGAGCATGCAGAAACAACTTATCGAGTTGGCTGCATGGCCAGCACAAATGGACGCGAGGACTAAGGTGTTGGAGGAGGACCTGGCACGCAGTAAGCGCGCTGGGCTAATACCTAGACCTTAAAATGGCGTCGTCACAACCATTCACACTTTGGCAATGGAACGTTACACGGAAAGAAACGTTACAACAATTCATTGGCTCTATGACCCAACGACCGGCCGTCATTCTCCTGCAGGAAACGCGTATCGACCGATTCGCTCTTCGCGGATACAGAGTCGAGGCCGTCTGTGGGAACAAAGCCCGAGGAATAGCCGCCTGTGTGGCTAAGCCTTATGCTTACACGACACATGCAGTACGCCCAGACCTCAAAATAGAGCATCAGATAAAAGAGATCATCCCCAATGCTCACATTAAGCAATCGGTATTTATCCTTAACGTGTACAGTTCACCTTCACACAGCACAGAAACATTCACCACACTACTAATTAAAGCGACGCAGATAGCAGGCAGCCATACCCTCATCATCGCGGGGGACTTCAACGCCCCCCATGTAGAATGGGGTTACAATCGCACAACACAAAAAGGACGCCACTTACAAACACACATCACTCAACACAATCTCGTGTTACTTAACGACCTCTCTACCCCCACACACGTAGGTAACTCAGTGTCACGGGACTCATCCCCTGACCTGACCCTAGTACGCAGCGTATCGAATCCCACATGGGTTAATCTGCAAGCTAACCTCGGTAGCGATCACTTTATCTGTAGCACAACAGTCAATATAGGCAGCCTCGAGCCCAGAGACTTTAAAGTAGTAGACTTGGACTTCTTTAGGCAAATACGCAAACAAGACACCAACCATTACTCTTCACTCTCTGAACTCTTTGCGAGACTACAGCGGGACGTAAAACAAGCTACCAAAATTATTTCTACGACACGCAACATAGACCACATGGACAGCCACCTCGCACATCTCCTGGAGGCTCACAAAAGTCTTCAAGAAAGATGGAGAATGCATAAACTCAATCGTAGGCTACGAAAAAGAATTGCATTGCTCAACCGACAAATCGAAGAGTACAGTCACACACTAGCATGCAAACAGTGGAATGAAGTGTGTAATTCACTCGACGCACGCATAAGAAAGGGTCTAAAATGGGACCTTCTTAGGCATCTGCTTGGTGACAAGCCCACGAAGTCAGAGCAACGACTAACTCTAGATAGACTGTTACACAAAGCGCGAGGACAGCAACTTACCGACGCGCAGTTTTTAGATGCTACAGCAGCCCGGTATCTGTGCACAGAACCTACCTCACATGAAGACTATCCACCTTACGCGGGGGCCACAGACGACCCATTTGAGTAGGCGATAACTAGCGCTGAAATACGCGCGGTAATAGCAGATTTCAATACTAAGTCAGCCCCGGTTCCTGACGGAGCCACCAACAAGCTACTCCGCAACCTGGCTCATCATGACATTGAATCACTAGCCACCCACATGAATGAGGTTGGGGAGCAAGGGAGCGTCCCGCCAGAATGGAGGGCCGCGACCGTCATACTCATTCCCAAGCCTAACAAACCCCTGGAACTCGACTCTCTACGACCCATCCCTCTCACATACTGTGTGGGTAAGTTCATGGAGCACGTCTTTCTCCGTCGAGTCACAAAATATTCGGAGCGAAAACACCTCTCCCCATTCAATCAAGTAGGGTTCAGGCCGGCTATGGCCACGCAGGACGTACTTCTCATGATGCAGGAGACATTACTTAGAGGAAGGAGCAAAGACCTCAAAGCAATTCTAGCTCTTGACTTAGACAAATCTTTTGATACCATAAGCCACGCTCATTTACTACATGAGATTTAGGAGGCGGGCTTAGGCCGCCGCTTCTACGAATACGTCCGCTCTTTCCTAGGAGCCAGAACGGCCACACTTAAAGTTGGGGATCTCAAGTCACACACCTACAACCTAAGCCCACGCGGCACCCCGCAAGGATCGGTGCTCTCATCAATTTTTTAGCCCTCAGACAACTTTCTCAAAAGCTGAAACACATAGAAGGCATAGAACACGCGTTCTACGCCGACGATATTACTTTTTGGCGCATTAGAGGGAGCGATGGACAAATCGAAGCGAGCCTTTAGGAAGCAGTCACTGCAGTACAAACATTTTTAAAGCCAACGGGCCTCCGACTATCGGCATCTAAGTCCGAGTTGCTGCTTCTGCCACCACAGTACGGCCGCACCAAAGCCGAACCTACGATCCACCTCTCCACAATGGATGGCTCGGTTATCCCGATAGTGTCGTCAGTTCGAATTCTGGGCGTTACCCTACAGGAGAATGGCAAAAACGACTTAACCATCACACATCTCACCAAAAAAACTGAGGCAGTCATTCACCTCGCCCGACGCGTCGCTAATAGACACGCAGGACTCACAGAAGAGAGCTTACTACGCATCTTTCAGGCGTTCCTAATGTGCCACGTTCACTACGTTGCCTGTGCTCACCCGTGGAGCAAATGCGAGAAAACTAAAGTGGGCATCCTCATCCGAAAATGCACAAAACGAGTACTTGGTCTACCCATGTCCACAAGCACGCAGCGCCTGCTAGCCCTTGGGGTACATAACACGTTCCAAGAAATCACCGAAGCCCAAAGAATGTCCCAACTCATACGCCTGCATTCGACAGCTGTGGGTCAGGAAGTCCTCTCACACATAGGTCTTCCTATCCCAACTCAAGTCAACGAACCAGAACCGTTACCGCAACACCTTCACGCTAAAATCACAGTGCTACCCTTCCCCAGGAACATGCACCCGGTGCTCAGTCAGACTCGAAGAAGGGCACGAGCTCAAGCCTTACTAAAAGCGGCCAACCTACACGCGACACACGTGGTTTTCGTAGACGCCGCTTAATACATGGACAAACCCTACTTTGCAGCTGCGGCGGTCGCCCCAGACGGAACAGCTCTTAATGCTCTTACTGTTAAAACACAGAAAGCCTGCGAGGCTGAACAAGTGGCCATTGCCCTTGCTCTAGCGCTCCCTCAGCGCGACACAATATTTACTGATTCAAAACCCGCTGCACACTTTGCCAGGCGGCATTGAGAGTTCTAGCATCTGTTCAAATAAGTGTAGACAAGCACATCCACTGGTTCCCGGGTCATGAAGGGATCTACGTTCAACAAGGGGTCCCCAACGGTAATGAGGTAGCCCATAACCTCGCGCGTGATCTTACGTGCCGCGGGGGGTCGTGGTCCGGCTCACTGGCCGGGGACACCAACACGCACCGGGAGCCACTCCTATCATATCACGAAATTTGCTCGCACTATAAGTTATTTAGAAAGGAATTCCCCTCACCTCACTCAGCACTAAATAAAGCACAACAATTAACGCTTCGTTTGCTGCAAATGCACAGTTACCCCAGCCCTTATATCTGCAGCAAATACCTACCAGATATAAGGCCAGAATGCCCCAAATGCCAAAATTCAAGGTGCGATTCAGGTCACATGCTGTGGCAGTGTCTCGTGCTAAACGCTAGCTTCGGGTGCCCTGTCACCGAGTACGACTGGATCAGCCACCTCAGAAGCCCCGACAGGGCCCTTCAACACCAGGCCGTCCAGAAGGCCCAAAAGGTGGCTGGCGAGCTCGGACTCTCAGTCCCCACATGGGCGGAGCCACCGGACTGGCCCCCGTAAGGGGTGCCCAGTCCCCTTCAGGACCTTTAATAAAGTTAATTCTCTCTCTCCTTCGCGTATCCTTCGCAAGCCAAATCTCTTCCTACCCTCTCCGGCATCCGTCCAAGAGGGCACGTGCGAATGACGTGCCCGAACAAGCCCAACACCCGTGCACGTCAGTGGCGTTTTTTTTGTTTGTTGTTGTTGACCAGTGTTGTTTTGAGGTCTAGTGCCTGTTTCTGCGGGATGGTTTAGAAACGCTGCAGCTTAGACACGGTAGAATAGACGCGCACAATCAGTGCGCGAATGCGTAGGAGCGTTCCACGGCTGTCGTCTGCTCGATGCACTGACCGCGGGGACACAATCGCATGTGAAACGCTGACAGATTAGCCCCGCATCACGTTGCAATTCACGGAAGAAAAAAATGAAAAACAAGAACGCTCACATTCACTTATTGCGTCTCATTATTTATCTAAAGATTTATTAATCTCTTCAAGCAACAAAAAAATTGGCAGATCCCACGTACAGTGGGAATCGATTATATGCGAAGCATGAATAAGGAACGTTGATATGTGACTTTCAAATCAGCACATCGTTACAAGGGGGAAGTAAATGATGCTGTACGTGACTTCCCTGTCATGGATATCATTTTCAGATGTGTCGTTTACCTTCGTAATCTCTTCAAGTCACGTGATGCCAAATTTAGTATATGTTCAGCTAGCGAAATGGCCGTGAAAACAATATGAGTGCGGTATGTTGTCATGATATTACATGACGCTCGTTTCCTGATTATCATGTTTGCACCAGTCATATACCTTCGTCATTCATTGACGTCACGTGGCGGTCCTAACTCATAAATCAAAATTCGGGAGGGCAGCAGACGAGAAGATCCGCTAAGACGAAAGAGTGCACACCTGTACGTTCAAGGAAATCTTTTATTGAATGTGCATAAATTTGCTGTTTGTTTGCCCCTGCCGGGCAAATGAAGCTGAAAGTGGCAAGAGGGGAGAAAGGTGCTTGCTTGGCCATTGCTGTATATTTTAAATCTACCAAAAAATGGAGGATGTGGTTGCTCAGGATTTCATGGCAATTGGGCAGCTGTGTCACTGACCGTGCCTCTTCAAACTCTGCACATTTTGTGTGTTTTTAATGCTGTTCTGTAGAATGTCCAAGCCTAGTGACTGTCACCCTCAGAAGTTATGCCGAAAACCCACTGAATTTTCGCTCCATGTGTTGTGTGTCTACGGAAGCACGAAATATGTTTACGAAAGAAACGAATCAAGTAAACAAAGTGCATATTCTGTAACTCTGCATAGTGTAGAGCAGTAAAGAACCCGGGTAAGCTTTGTTTTTATTTCTCCTGTTCGAAGAAATTGAGAAGTCTAATTCAAGATTACAACCTGCGATTCATGGCTTTCCTTGTATTTTTGAGCCCATTTTGATTAGCAGTGCATATAGTGCTTTACCCAAACTTGTGACAAATTGCTAATGATAAAACAAAGTGTTGCCGTAGTCATTGGCAGCTAGAATATGGAAGTACTGGCTTTCATCAAAAGAATTTGTCAACTTGCCATTTAACAAAGCAATGCGCAAAACTGCCGACTGTCTTTCTTTTTACTTTGACTAATGCTCTAGTGCTGTGTTCAGAAGGGCAGATTTTGCAATTTGAATATTCTTTAGCTATCTAAACTAATATCTGCTCTTGTCGGTTTTGCACAAGGGTTTACATATACATCAGTTATCTTGAAGTAGTAGCTGCTTTTGCTTCTGCTGATTTGCTGTGGCATCTGGATGAACAATCCTCTCAGTTTGATGTACAACTACTGGAGGTCACTGACAAAGTCGTTAATTGTGTGGTGGGGTTTTGCCATAGTGCGTACCTCTTGCTGTTTCTAGGATATACAAACTTTGTGTTAACTGTGAGTCAAGAACGAGATGTAAATATATAAGAGTGCCTGTGATGGTCCCCCTTTTTATCTATAGTGGTTTGTGTTTGAGTTATTTCTTCTCAAAAATTTTCTGAGAGTCGTCTACTTTACTTCCTGAAGGTCTTGGACACACGAGTACCACTTCTTGAATGGCTACCCTAGTCATTTGATACACACGTGCACGCATATTTAAAAATGTCTTGTTACCTTTGAATAAAGGTACCCATGAGGGCTGCTTTAGCGTCGCGTCACCCTCTTCTAAGAGCACGTCTGCACAAGTGTACCTTTCGAAAGCTACATTACTGTGATTGAAGACCAAAGTATTTTTCGTTTTTTTTTCACGGATAGATTGGCTGTATGGTTTCAGTAATGCCCGTGGCTGCTGGTTACTTGTAGTGAAGACACTCGCTAGCGTGATCTAACCAGTGAATTTTTGGCCTTCTCGTAAAAATTGCTGCAAGTATATTCGTTTCACGAAAAGTGACAGAGGCCTTACTATGAGGGAGATATGCCTTGTCTGCATTTTTTACTTGGGATGTGGGCACAAGACTGCAGCTTTATGTTTTCAAAAGATAATTAAAAGTCTGCTAGTTTGGACAGCTAAGTATGTGATAGCTAATTAATCTGCAACTAGCATTTGTTGAAGCTGGATGTTTCAAAGCTCATCTTGCTTCTCCATCAGTGGATCCCGAAGAAGAAACCGTAGTAGTGCCAAAGTGTCAGGTTTTCATGGCTTTTTATTGTAGACTTACTACCTTTCATTCTGTTGCTGTACTGCACTCAAGTTGATGGCTTAAATCTTAATGCCTGGTATGAATGAAGAAATGGCTATGTTGCTGCAACATTTTAGTCATATTGGTTTGTATAGTTCGATGTAGCATCTAAGTTGACAGCACTGCGGGTAACTTTCAGTGGATTACTGCCTGGTTAAAGTCTGCAAAATGTATCAGAACAGCAATTTCTTTGAAGATTCCCTGAACATACATCTGTCAGCATAGCCCGTGGCTAGTGATACTGACATGTACCTGCAGTACATTACAATAGCAGCACCTTGGAAGAACTGCACACCTAATGCAAAAATGAATGCCCCTCAATGCAGGTAACCCTGAAGTGGTTTTGGTGTCTGTTGAGCACATCATATCGAAATTCAGGATTTGTGCTACTGTTAAAACAGATCATGAAGATAGGAATATTGAAACAGAGAACATACAGTTTATTAAGTTATTTATAACCAAGGTGAAACATTCAAGTGCAGCTTGAACTAACATTAAAGGAGTTCGCAAAGCTACCAATGTCTGATCATTTGTCTGCTTTTTTTTCCACTATACTATGTTACCTCTCAAGGCAGTTAGACAGAAACGTTTTCTCTATTCACGCTGCAGTAATGTCAAATAGTGACATTGGTTTGCTTGCTCTGGGAAATATTTTCTGTGAAGATGCGGGTTGTTCAGTGTTGACAACCCTCCCATCTCAACTGTGTCTTTGTAAATGTTGTCGACTATTTAATTTCGGTTAACGTCGCTCTTTCAGACATTTGTATTTGTCAGCACTGTTATTTGACAGAACACGCCAGCAATGTTGCCTTTACCTTTTTTGCTTCATGTAAGGCCATACTTGGTGTAAACAGGCGTCGACGTTGGTCTCAGTACCACATAGTTAGATCAGCTTAGGTGTGGTCACGTGTGTAAATTTCTGACCTGCGGTAGTCAGATCTACTAGGCAGCTCCTTTTGTGAAACTTGAAGCTTCTGAATGACTAACAGTGATATAACCCCGGCTTTCTGTGAAATTTGTTCAGTTCTGAAGCTTCAGAATTGTTTTATAATGTAAAGCTTTAGCTGGAAACATTATTTTGTGCCCATAAAGGCATATCAAGAATCAACACTCAACAGCACTGAGAGCAGGGAGCAGATGCAATCTGCTGTCACCTTTCTGAGAATTTCTTGTGCAACTTGCCATTTATATAATAACTAATAGCCGAGGGTAGAATTACTGGTTTACACTTCTACAGATTGCATAACATGCTAGTTGATAGCAGTGTTGGTGCAATATACGTACTCGGTCACCTAAAGTTAGGCCATCATGGTTTTTATTGCTGATGCCCATTGTTTCTTATGTCATTTCCACTCTATGGTGTTGCCTCAGTTTGGAAAGAACTTTCTATAGTTCTGGTGTGATACACTTTATCCTACACGAGTAGCAGTTTTACCATCTGTCTTGCACGGAACATTTGGTCGTTCATCGTGCGTGGCGCTTGTCCGAGGTCCTGGCACCAAGCATGGTGTGATTTCTCCTGTCTGGTAGCTGATGCTTGCCTCGATCATGTACTGTGGCAATTCAGTAAGGACCCACGGCTGTGAAAGTACATTGTGGCTTTGCTTCCAAAAATTTTCCTGTCTTAGCGAGCTTGAAGATAGTCTTTGAAAACTGTAAATGTATGTGTCTCTTGGAATGAGCGTGTAAGAGCAGCTAAGTTTAGGCACTGCAAATATTGCCTAGTGTATGTGTTGTCACCAGGTCATACGACTGGTTTCACTCTTCTATCACTATGTGCCGTTGCTCTTCTGTTGTCAAGCGCCACTCCAGAGCACCAGTGGTGCACTACAAAGGGTGAGTGGCTGCTGTGCTGTCATTGCCACTACCTTGTGAATTGTGTCCTGTGCGGTGCTGGAACGATTCATTTGACCTATATACCAGCTGCATCTGGAACTTACCTTCCCTGACAAGAGTGTGTGTGTGTTTGCCTACGCGTAAGTGCTAGATTACATCTGACTTTTCACAATTAAGGTATTGAAGAACAAGGATGCAATAATGCGGGGTGAATAAAGACTTTTGCGATTGGGTCAGTAGCCATTGCCTGTTTCCCTTTGTCTCCAGATGAACGGGCTGTGTATGCTTATGCCAGGAGCACAGGCAGAAGTGTTTTTCTGGGTGGGTTGGCGAGATGGTAAGGTAGCACTTTCCCGTCTGAAGTCAGGGCTGGGATGGCGTATGTGGTCGAGTGTCATTTTGTGCTCTGTGTGTCATGGTAAAAAAAAGGAGGGGAAGGGGGCGCGAGCTCGTTGTGCATACGCCCCGGATAAACCACTGGCTTATGCATATTTTGAAACACAGATGACGGTGATGCTTTTTGTGATAATATAAAACCTCCCCGAAAGAAAACTGAGGGGAGGTTTCGAGGATGGTGGTTGGAGGGAGGGGGGCATGACTAAGTGGGTTGCATAGGCATAACAGCTGGAGGGGGGGGGACAAGAGAGGCTGGGCCTTCCCACTTTCGACAGCGGTCACTCTTGGCTGGACGCTGGCAAAACCAACAATTGAGGCGAAGTTTTCATCCACCACAGTAATCACTACGTTATATTTTACACGGGAATGAAAATGTTACGAAGGAATATTAGAATGTAATCAAAATTTTTGAACATTTCTTTTGTGAAGATTTCCCTTGTAGGCTATTTGCGTTTCGGGGGCCCCCTATGCGACGCTCCCGCTCTTTGTGCTGTAGCTTTGCAGAACAGCCTAGCGATTAACAAGGGTACGGTAACATTACATCATTTGTTAATGCTTTTATTCTGCTGTGCCTGACCGATGCAGTTACAGACGAGAACGAACAAACATTTTGTGGACCAGCCTAAGCACTTGCTGTTTCAGGAAAATAATTTTCTTTAATCAAAAAGAAATAGCATCACCGCTGCCCTATTCAAGCTGTTGTGGGCCAATGAGTGCGACAAATCTGTTTTAATGCTTTAATTTTGCCATACTGAAAGGGCCAGAAAGGTTCCAGCTCGGATCTACCTGACCAGCTTGCTAATGGTAGCTTGGTGCGATGGTGGCAGCCTGCAAAGCAGTGCACATGGAGCTCAGCTTTACATTGCAACTTAATAAACCGGGCCAGTGAGATGGTGAAGCTAGGTTAGTGGTTTTTGGCACTAAGGAGGCTTACTTAAGAGCCGGTGTTTTCATTCAACTTGAATTGACATTTACAGCTTGAAATACAACTCGGACGGCAAAAAAGCACCAATGTGCAGCGCTGCTCTCTGTCTCTCTTAGCAAGGATCTGCAGACAAAAAACTGCATAACGCCGTTATTCTGCGAGTGAAAATATTCATTATACTCATATGAATACATGTCGCCAGCTGCTATAAGTACCCGCTGTTAATGGGATCGGCGGCTAGCCTACATGAATTACGTTTAAAATAAGACGCTCTCTGGCTATTCCAAGGCGTTTTAGGTATTGTTTTGTATACATGAATGCACGTTTCAATGTGCAAACGCTCTAAAACGCGATGACATTTAACAGATGAATGAGCAGGCGATTTCATAACCCACAGAAAATATGAAAGGTCGAAGAGCCAACGGCACACAATGTGTCATAATTAAAACAGTTCATTCTTATTTTTACGTGTTCGCACATAAGAGGTCATTACACGATGGATCATTTTCGTGTGATTTGTTGCCTCGCGTAACGAGCTTCGGAAAGAAGCATCGAGGTGTACGTTAACGTTATCGCCCACATTTTTTACTTTAAAGGAAGATTTCGTTTACATTGTTTGTATTGGCGTAACTATGAAGGTGCCTGAGGCCCTTCAAGAAATGTTAATTGATATTGATATGTGGGCTTCAACGCCCCAAAACTACCATACTTATATGAGAGACACCATAGAGAAGGGCTCCGCAAATTTTGATAACCTGGGGTTCTTTAACGTGGACCCAAGTCTGAGCACACGGGCCTATAGCATTTTCGCCTCCATCAAAAATGCTGCCACCGCAGCCGGGATTGATCTCGTGACCTGCGGGTAAGCAGCCGAGTACCTTAGCTAATAGACCACCACGGCGGGGCTTTAAGAAATTTTGATACATATACGATAAGTGTAAACAATCACTATGCCCCTAACCCCACAAATTATACATTTTTAAAGAAAGGGGTTGAGAAGTTAATATTTAGAATAATATATTAAAAATAGTGATGTTAATAAGAACACACAAGTAACAAACACTGACCGGGCTAGCAAACAAGGCAAATTATAATACACAGTAGCCTGAATATATGCTAGAAATTGTAATACTTAATATATAAGAAAGTTTCACAGCAATCATTCATTGAAAAAAAGAAACACATGGTGGATCACTGCGTCATTGAAACCGGCAGAGCGCGAAAGTAAAACGCGCCTTTACAAACGTAATTGAATATATATATAACAATATAACACTATAGTATGTCTCCCGTAACAATATATATATATATATATATATATATATATATATATATATATATATATATATATATATATATATATATATATATATATATATATATATTGTTACGGGGAGAAGGCGTCTGAAAAATGCCTTTATTTTAGATAAACAGGCAGGCATACAATATTGAGCCCGGTCTGCACGAGCTCACCCTGAACATCGTCCTCTTTCCTACAATGTTCATTTATGGCGCCCCGTAGCATCACCCCCGGCGGCGAAGGCACCGTCTCGGTGCCTGGTTGGTCTGAGTAATATCGTTTCAGGCGAGTGACGTGAACAACGTCAGAACACGATCACGCGCTGGTGGCGTTAAGAGGTTCAATTTCATATGTCACGTCGGTGACTTGGCGCACCACATGGTACTGACCCGAGTACGGTGAAGTCAGTTTTTCGCACAGGCCAATTCGCCGCGACGGCGTCCAGAGAAGGACTGTGTCACCTTGACTGAAGAGAACATCACGATGGCACGCGTTGTACACCTGTCGTTGTCGTTCCTGCGAATCGCTCAGACGCTGGCGAGCAATCTCACGTGCCTCTAGAGCTCTAGAAATCACATCGCGGGCATATTCTGACGTGTGGCCAACGGCAGGAAGGAGCGTGTCGAAAGGCAACGTAGGTTCTCGTCCGTACAGGAGGAAAAATGGCGAGAAACCTGCAGTGTCATGCCGAGACGTATTATAGGCAAATGTTACAAATGGAAGGGCGGTGTCCCAGTCACGATGGTCGGAAGAAACATACATGGCGAGCATGTCCGTGATGGTTCTATTTAGCCGCTCCGTGAGCCCGTTGGTTTGAGGATGATACGCCGTTGTGAACTTGTGCTTTGTAGCGCAAGAGTGCAATATGTCTTGGATAACTTGTGATAAAAAGTAGCGACCCCGATCGGTAAGCAGTTGCCGAGGAGCGCCGTGGTGTAATATGACGTCTTCTAGAAGAAAGTCAGCGACGTCGGTCGCACAACTGGTAGGAAGGGCCCGTGTGATGGCATACCGAGTGGTGTAATCCGTGGCGACTTCTATCCACTTGTTTCCGCTGGCCGATAAAGGAAACGGTCCTAGTAAGTCAACACCTATCCTATAAAATGGTTCGGATGGGATCTGAATGGGTTGAAGGTGTCCCGCTTCAAGGGTTGCTGGTTTTTCGCGGTGTTGACAGGATTTGCATGAGGCGACGTAACGGCAGACGGATCGGTAAATACCGGGCCAAAAGAAGCGACGTCGAACGCGGTCATAAGTTCTTGAAACTCCCAGGTGACCAGCTGTCGGAATATCATGCAACTGTGCAAGGACAGTCTGACGCATATGTTGTGGTATGACCAACAGCAGCTCAGGTCCGCAGGATGCATGCTGTAGTGATATAAGACGCCATCTTGGAGCAGGAACATACGGAGAGACGGAGGAGTTGTGGGACCACTAAGCCGAAGGATTATATCTCTGAGGTGAGGATCACGGCGTTGCTGATCTCCGATGTTGCTAAACGCGGAAAGTGCCAAAACGCAAGTAGAGTCATCGCTCTCAGAAAGGTCTGCTGGGTCTACTGGATGACGCGACAAGCAATCAGCATCCTTATGGTGGCGACCTGATTTGTAGACAACCGTGTAGGAATATTCCTGTAGCCGTAGAGCCAACCGGCCGAGACGTCCACAAGGATCTTTTAAGGACGACAACCAGCATAAGGCGTGGTGATCAGTGACAACCGTGAACGGGCGTCCATACAAATACGGCCGAAATTTAGCCACTGCCCAGACGAGTGCGAGGCATTCGCGTTGTGTGATGGAGCAATTTCACTCTGCTGGCGATAAAAGACGGCTAGCGTATGCAATTACGCGCTCGCAGCCATGCTGTCGTTGTGCCAAAACGGCTCCGATTCCGTGGCCGCTGGCGTCGGTACGCACTTCCGTTGAAGCGCATATATCAAAGTGGCCGAGAATCGGTGGCGTCGTAAGTGTACTCGTCAGTTCAACGAATGCTCTGGTTTGTTCAGGTCCCCACACAAAAGTCACATTTTTTTAGTAGTTCCGTGAGCGGTCGTGCGACGTCAGCGAAATTCCGCACAAATCTATGAAAGTAAGAAGAAAGGCCCACAAAGCTTCGAACATCGTTCGCAGAGGTCGGCACAGGGAAATCTTTGACGGCACGGATTTTCTCAGGATCGGGACGAACATCAGAAGAATCGACAAGGTGTCCAAGGACAGTGAGTTGCCGGCGGCCGAAGTGACATTTGGACGAGTTTATTTGGAGCCCTGCTTTGCGGAAAACCGAAAGAATTGTTGAGAGACGCTCGAGGTGAGTTTCGAAAGTTGGCGAAAAAACAATGACGTCATCAAGGTAACATAAGCAGATTGACCACTTGAAACCGTGAAGAAGAGCGTCCATCATTCGTTCGAATGTAGCTGGGACATTGCATAACCCGAACGGCATTACTTTGAACTGATAGAGCCAGTCGGGAGTTATAAATGCCGTCTTTTCACGGTCCAGATCATCAACTGATATCTGCCAGTACCCGGAACGGAGGTCGATGGAAGAGAAATAATTTGCTCCACTAAGGCAGTCAAGAGCGTCGTCTATCCGCGGCAGAGGATACACGTCTTTTTTTGTAACCTTGTTAAGATTTCTGTAGTCGACACAGAAGCGCCAGCTGTTATCCTTCTTTCTCACAAGCACAACGGGCGAAGCCCAAGGACTTGAAGAAGGTTCAATGATGTCTTGGGCAAGCATCTTGTCGACTTCTTGCTGGATCACGTGGCGCTCGGTGGAGGAAACTCGATAGAGTCGCCGGTGTACTGGATTTGCATCACCAGTGTTGATCCGATGCTTTACGACGGTCGTTTGACCTAGGGGTCGGTCGCAGAAATAAAAGACGTCTTGATACGACGCAAGAAGGCCACGAAGCGCAGACACATGCTCGGCCGGGAGATGAGAGGCAATCATTCCAGTTATGCAGTCTAGTGTACTGCGCGACTGAATACTTGGAGATGACAGTGTATCCTCTGTTAGGGCCGATATGTGGTAGTCACCGGCCGGGGCAAGGGTTACAAGGGATATTCCTCGTGGCAGCACTTCAGGGCAAAGTCCAAAGTTCACAATAGGGAGACATGCCACGTTGTTCTTCATTGTGATGATGATGTGGGGGAACGTAACATTGAGCAAACAGAGTACTGTAGGATTAAGCGAAATGACATAATCGCCGTCAGCCACAGGTGGATCAGAAGAGACGTCGATATACGTCACAGCTCGACAAGATAGGCGAACAAAGTCGGCGGAGCATAGCTTTGGCGGCGCAGGATCAGAAGGGTCAACGGCGTGTGGTAGGACAAGCTGAACAACACCAGCAGAACAGTCAATTAGGGCGGAATGCTCCGACAGAAAATCGAGTCCCAATATGATGTCATGTGGGCAGTGGTCCAGTACGTAAAACAGAACAGTGGTATGACGTCCAGCAACAGTGACACGGGCGGCACACATCCCGGTGACCGCTGGTGTTGCACCATCAGCTACTCGGACAAGAGTGATCGGAGCAAGAGTGAGCACTTTCTTGAGTCGAGCACAAAGGTTGGAGTTCATGACTGATATGTGAGCGCCGGTGTCAATGAGTGCTGCCACAGAAGTACCGTCAACAT
Source organism: Rhipicephalus microplus (assembly GCF_043290135.1). Lineage (NCBI taxonomy): Eukaryota > Metazoa > Arthropoda > Arachnida > Ixodida > Ixodidae > Rhipicephalus > Rhipicephalus microplus. The sequence goes on along the minus strand of NC_134700.1, from coordinate 158,319,153 downwards.
TTACTTTAATCAAGTTGTTGTGTCCGGGTATCGTGTGTAGAGGAATTTTGGGTCGGGTCGTCGAAGCAGGCTCACCTCTAGGAGCTGCGCCCGTCAGTTTTCCGAGGACTGGTGGTAGGAGGGTGAGGGGGAGCGACGTCGATTAGTTGAGCGGGACATGCGTCCAGAGGGCGACGGGGAGCGGCTTGGTCGGGCGGGCCTGGATGGCGAAGCATCATCTTGTGCCGTGTAGATCGGCATCCGAGAGCCAGAAGGGGGGCGTCGGGTGTTGGCATAATGCGACCATGGCTGCCAATCCCAGGAAGTGCGGCAATGACGTGAAATATGGCCCACTCGTCCACAGTTGAAGCAGATCGGCCTGTCATCGGAAGTTCGCCATTCTGCCGGGTTCCGGTAACGTGGGCGGTTGTTCAGTCCGCGGGACATATTAGGTGTACTGGGCAATCGGTAGTTAGGTCGGTTAACGGGGCATAGCGTCTGAAGTCCGGCGTTGGCCAGTTCCTGGCGTACGACACTCTTGATTAAAGAAATCGTGGCGCGAGAATCGTCAGGGGCCTCGACTTGGTCAGACAGAGGAGATGCTGCCTCGATTTCGTGGCGCACAATGCGCACGATATTGTCAAAAGCAGCAGGGGCTGGTGCCAAACGGGCGTCCTCGCAGGTTGATGTTGCAGCCGTGTTGGGAAGACGCGAAAAGTGTGGAGTGATACGGCGACTTTTCGCGTCTTCGAAGCGTCGGCATTCATTAATAACGTCGTCTACGGTCGATGAGTTGCGAAATACGAGGAGATTAAAGGCGTCATCGGCGATTCCTTTGAGAATGTGCGCGACCTTTTCAGATTCCGGCATCTTATCATCAACCTTCCGGCAGAGGGCGAGCACATGTTGTATGTATGTGACGTACGACTCGGTGCCGGACTGGAGTCGGGACGCTAGTTCTTTTTTCGCAGCACGACGACGCCCGATGGGCTTGCCGAAGAGATTGATGAGTTTCTGCTTACAGATGTCCCAACTCGTGATATCTTCCTCGTGGTTGGAAAACCTAACTTTAGCTGTACCGTCAAGGTAGAAAATAATATTGGCCAACATGAGCGTCGGATCCCAGTTGTAAAGAGCGCTCACCCTTTCGTACAGCTGAAGCCATTCCTCCACGTCGGTACTGTCACTGCCCGAAAATGTGCCTGGGTCACGCGGTTGAGTCAGGACGACGGTGCGGTTAGTTGCAGCTGGATGCGGTGCTGTTGGTTGCTGCGTAGTTGGACGAAGCACGGTTGGGGTAGTCTCCGAAGAATCCTCGTGTTTGTCTTGATCAGGCATCGCACAGGCAGCCAAAGAACGTCCGCTGCGTAGAATCGTCGTGGTGTTGACTGTGGAAAGACCCGCACTCTCCACCAAAATGTTACGGGGAGAAGGCGTCTGAAAAATGCCTTTACTTTAGATAAACAGGCAGGCATACAATATGGAGCCCGGTCTGCACGAGCTCGCTCTAAACATCGTCCTCTTTTCTACAATGTTCATTTGTGGCGCCCCGTAGCAATATATATATATATATATATATATATATACTAGCACCGATGCCTCTAACCTTCGCATCCTTCCCCTCCCATCCAGTATGTCTCCCGTTCTACACGCCGGCCGGCGTCATGCGGCAGCACAGCATCATTCTCCTCCTCTCTCTACACAGGGGGTGTCCTACACGGATGCCTCATACATGGCTCCTCGGGGCTCGTGTGGCTACGTTATCTACCATCCACACCTTTCGGCACCTGACACGCACACCAGCGGGCCACACTTACACCTGCCAAATGTACTCTCGCTCGAGGTCCTTTCCATGGTCCATGCCATGCAGTCATTTTCCTCTCTCCCTTCTCTCCCTGAGTGATATTTTGTGATATTTTTTCCTATGATGAGACACCACTTGTTTATGCTTCATTGTAGATCGCGCATTCTTCCGGGGGGAGGGGGAATCATGTGACGTATGAAGGTAGCGATGGTTTGTAGAAGTAGAGAAGGAAGAAGTGAGATTGGAATAAACATGGCGTATGAGCCAGGCCACGTCACCCATTCATCGTAGCGTCACACAATTACTACTACTACCATATATATATATATATATATATATATATATATATATATATATATATATATATATATATATATATATATATATATATATATATATATATATATATATATATATATATATATATATATATATATATATATATATATATATATATAAGGGAAAGAAGTGTATACCTAAGGGCTCGTTTTTCCATGTTTTAACACAATATTAATGAGATCTAACAGACAGCAATCCCAAGGAATGTAAATAAGAAGAAAGAAAAGTGGATGAAAAAATAACCAGCCGTGAGCAGGAATCGGATATACATATATATATATATATACATATAAATATATATATATATATATATATATGTATATATATATGTATATATTAATATATATATATATATATATATATATAAATATATATATATATATATATATATATATATATATATATATATATATATATATATCCGATTCCTGCTCACGGCTGGTTATTTTTTCATCCACTTTTCTTTCTTCATATATATATATATATATATATCTATATATATATATATATATAAGGGAAAGAAGTGTATACCTAAGGGCTCGTTTTTTCCGTGTTTTAACACAATATTAATGAGATATAACAGACAGTAATGCCAAGGAATGTACAGGGGAAGTTATTAAAACCAATGGAATGTAAATAAGAAGAAAGAAAAGTGGATGAAAAAATTACCAACTGTGAGCAGGAATCGAACCTACTACCTTCGAATTACGCATGGATAGAGCATCGAACGCGTAATATATATATATATATATATATATATATATATATATATATATATATATATATATATATATATATATATATATATATATATATATGACGCTACAAAATGGAGAAACGTCTTGGTCCAGATGCCATGCGTTTATTCTAATGCACGCGCACTTCCTCTTCGTCGGCTTCTCATAGAATCGCCTTGTGATTGTGTCACACTTCCCCCTCTCCTCGAGAAAGTCTTAGTTCAGAAGGTTCAAAATAACGCCGCAGTTTGCTAACATGCACAATGTCAGAGTTTCTACGTAAGGGTAGCACGGAGCGGTTGATCTCATAGTTAACTGTTGAGACCTTGCGTAGAATCTTGTAGGGTCCTTCCATGACAGAACTCAGTTTGCCGTTGCTGGGATGCCATGGTGTCTCGTAAAGGACAAAGTCACCGACTTGGAACTCAATCGGAAGAAATTTTCTATCATAAATGACTTTGTTCTTATTATGGTAGGCGATAGAATTGCTAACTGCAGTTTTTAGCGCTTCTTCGACGATTTCTTCTCGTTCCAGTATAGTAGGATAAGATGGAATTCCATACATCAGGAAGGAAGGTGCGTAGCCGGTCACTTCGTGGGGTGTTCTGTTGTATTCGTCAATTACCTCCGGAAGCAGCTTAGTCCAAGACTTCTGTGGTTCGTCATTGATCTTACATTTAAGTCTCGTTACGATAGTCTGGTTTGTCCGCTCGTTCATGCCGTTGCATTGTGGATGATGAGATGAGGTGAATAGTTGGTGTATACGATCATGTTTTAAAAACTGCTTGAATTTTCCTGCGGTAAATCCTGTTCCACGGTCTGAAAGGAGCTTCCGTGGTTTTACAGAAGGAAAAATTGTTTTTAAGCATGAAATGTAGGCGTCGCTGTTCTCAATTTTATGAGCAAACGCCCATACGTAGAGAGTCGCATGATCAATAACCAAGTGTATAAACCTTTTTGACGAGCCATATCCAGAAAATCCTCCTATGGTGTCTATTGCAAAGAGGTCGAAGGGCTCTGCAGCTGGAGGCAGTGATTCCAGCGTCCCAAACTTTTTTGTTTTCGTCTTCTTGCATCTCTGGCATGTATCACAATGCCGAATGTAAGTGGAAACATCGGTTACTATATGCGGCCAATAATATTGCGGAGACAGGAGTGATAGCGTCTTCTTCACTCCGACATGCCCAAAATGTTTATGTACATTCTTCAGAATGGTTGGGCGTAGTTCGTGGGGCACGTATTATTTCCGTAGTCCTTTTCTTTTAACGATGATGATGTTATTTTCCAATGAATGCGTTCCTTTTGGATGCTCATTGTTGCATCGCTGAAGGTCGTCGTGTGATAGAAGATTAACTATTGGGGCTCTGGAGAGCGCATCTGCACTGACATTACTTGCACCCTTTTGATGTTTGATGTTCACATCATACATTGACAGTTTCAAAGACCACCGGAAGAGACGACCTTGAGGCTTTTTACCATTCTTCAGCCACTGGAGTGCAGAGTGATCTGTTACAACAGTGGATGACTATCCATGAAGGTAGCAATGCCATTTATCAATGGCATCTACGATGGCAAGACATTCCCTTTCTGTGATAGCATAGTTCACCTCTTGCTTAAGTAGTTTGCGGGAATAGTAAGCAACAGGATGCTCTTTGCCTTTGTCATCAGGTTGTTTCAGCACTGCACCGATGCCTTCGCCAGATGCGTCACAGTACACAGTACATGGTCTCAAAAATGTGCGCGTGCATTAGAATAAACGCATGGCATCTGGACCACGACGTGTCTCCATTTTGTAGCTTTATATATATATATATATATATATATATATATATATATATATATATATATATGTGTGTGTGTGTGTGTGTGTGTGTGTGTGTGTGTGTGTGTGTGTGTGTGTGTGTGTGTGTGAGGGAAAGAAGTGTATACCTAAGGGCTCGTTATTCCGTGCTTTAACACAATATAATAAGATCTAACAGACAGTAATGCCAAGGAATGTACAGGGGAAGTTATTAGAACCAATGGAATGTAAATAAGAAGAAAGAAAAGTGGATGATAGTTTTTCACCAACTTTTCTTTCTTCTTATTTACATTCCATTGGTTCTAATAACTTCCCCTGTACATTCCTTGGCACTACTGTCTGTTAGATCTCATATATATATATATATATATATATATATATATATATATATATAGTGAAGAGGAATGCCCACTACGGCAGCGACATCGACACGTTGGCGCGAGGTGCGAGCTAGGACTGCCTGGTGTCTGCTGCGACGACGCCAGCTCTTGCTACTTCTTTCCGACGCTGCTATCGCATTTTCGCCTTCCATTTACATTATATTTTGGTGGAGGCAGCTACGGTTTTCCTCGACCCTGTAATTGCGCAGCCGAAAGCTCATGTAAGCCGGAAGCGCGTGTAATTTTAAATGAATAGAAGAGAAAAGTGAGCCCCGTAACTGTCTCTCATGGGGAGGACACCTCAACGGTAGCTCACGAGGGATGGGGCTAGAGAAGAGATTAAAAGGATTGGTCTAAAAGGTAAAGAGATAGAGAGAGGAAGGAGAGAGCGAGGCGCAGGGACAGCGAACAAAGAAGGAAAATACAGGAAGCATGGACATGGTTGCAGTAAGGTCCCTCCGAGGGACTTTAGGTTGCAAGAGTCTGTGCACGGGACACCATTAGCGAGAGCTCTTGTCAGCGTCAGGAGATGGCGTAGGGCAAGTGAAGTACGCCAGAGCTACGCTGTCGTCGAAGATCGGCGTCAGGAGATAGCGTAGGGCCAGACCAGTCGGCCAGAGCTACGCTGACGTCGGAGATCGCGAGGGCACAACCGGTCGGCACGAAATCCAGCGAACGAGTCGGCCATCCCGGTGCCCATCTCCTGAGAGAACCCGACATCTTCAGCGGCACAGACGACAAAGACGTCGAGGATTGGTTGGAATCTTATGAATGAGCCAGCGCTACCAAAAAATGAGATGATGCCATGAAACTCGGTACTGTGATGTTTTATTTATTGGATGTCGCCAAGCTGTGGTACAGAAACCACGAGGTGGACATTCCTACTTGGACGACCTTCAATACCTGCATCGCAGCTGTTTTTGGACGCCCTGGGGTGCGTAAACTTCGTGCAGAACAACGCCTATGAAGCCGGTCCCAACAAACTGATGAGACATTGATTAGCTACATCGAGGACATCCTCGACTTCTGCCGGCGTTTTGACCCGACGTTGGTGGAAACTGACAAGGTACGACCCATTGTGAAAGGCATTTCCGACGACGTCTTTCAAATGCTCCTCTCGAAAAACCCTGCCACTGTCTCGGAGCCCATCGAGCTGTGTCAGAGTTCCGACGAACTCCGACGACAGCGTCTTCTCACGCGACGCCTTAACGTCCCGGATGACACCCTCTCAAGCCTGACAACCATCTCTGACCTTCACTCTCTGCTATCGCAAAACAAGGAGTTTGTTCGCGCTGAGGTCGCTCGTCAGCTGTCGCTGCTATCAACAATCGGCCAACCACCATCAAATCTGCCAGCAAACAGTCGTGAGGTCATCCAGGAGCAAGTATGCGCGGCTCTGCCATCTACCCGCGACACTTCGCCGTTGCCAACCCCTGCGGCCTGTGCCGAAGTGAATGCACCTCTATGCTATGCTGAGGTTGCCGCAAGGCCATCTCTTCAAACTTTTAGGTCACTGCCATCAGCCGTGCCCACTCCTCGGTTCGCTCAGCCGAGTTCTCTCCAGAGTAGTGGACATTGGCGTACGTACACCTGACAATCGGCCAATATGCTTTGACTGTGGCCTGCCTGATCACATAGCGCGATACTGCCGTCGGTGTGTCCCTGCCTATCACCAGAATTACGAGCAGAGCTTCGAACCTGCTCCTTATGTGGTACTGCGCCCTTCGTACCTTCGTTCGCGAGCTCTCAGCACCCTGACCAGATGTCATCGTACGCCGACCACCGCCCTCCTGTTAACCGTCGCTCGCCATCACCTCGACGCCGCTCGCCATCGCCGATGCGTCGTCGTCCTTCATCGTCGGAGCGGGAAAACTAATTACCGCAATTCCAGAGGCAGAAACTGCCTCACCCGCGAAAAGACCAAGGTCCCTCTCTTCACCGACGAATGTTCTGGACGTATATGTGGACGGCGTCGCTGCACTCGCTCTTGTAGACACTGGTGCCGCAGCTTCAGTGATCAGTGCCAGACTCTGCCGCGCGCTCAAAAAAGTTCTGATGCCACTAGCAAGTATACTGTTACAGAAAGCGCAGAGCATGTCACGCCGGCCGCTGCCTGTACTGCTCGTATTGTGATTGACGGCCTCATCTATGTCGTCGGATTGCTAGTGTTGGATTCCTGCTCCCATGACCTTATTTTGGGTTGGGACTTTCTCTCCGCTAATAAGGCCGTCATCGACAGCTCTCGCGCTGAGGTGGCATTTGAAGTGCTTAGCGATGCTCCTTTACATGACGCTCTTGAAAGCGGGGACAAACTATTTGTTACCGAAGACGTTACCATACCGCCGCACTCTTTTGCCCTTGTCATGGTGTCTTGCAACGCGCTCGCCGAGTCGAGTTGCCTTTGTACGCCATCTTCCGTTTACGTTCGTCACAAGGGTTCGCCCCTACCTCATGCCCTTTTGGAACTTCGTGACGGCGTCAGCAGACTTCTCATCTCAAATCTACTGTCATGTCCCGTAAACCTACTTCGGGGCAAGTGCGTCGGGCGTGCTTACAGTCTCGACCCTTCTGCAATTATCGACATGCCGAGTGGTTCTTTCGTCGAACACGAGGTCGCTAGGTTGACCTGTGCCTCTTCGCCGCAGACTACTAGACCTGACATACTGAGCAGCTTCATCGCCGACACGTTAACCGTTTCGATACGTGCTCAGCTTCTACGCCTTTTGAAAAAGTTCCGTTCTTCCTTTGACTGCCAGCATATATAGTCCCCTCGGCCGCACGTCAGCTGCGTGTCACCGTATCGACACGGGTACCAACGCACCACTGCGTCAAAGACCCTATCGTGTGTCCGCTACAGAGCTCCAGGTTATCGGTGACCAAGTAGCTGACATGCTCAAGCGTGGCGTCATCCCGCGTTTGAATAGACCCTGGGCATCTCCAGTTGTTCTCGTTAAGAAGAAGGACGGGTCAATTCGCTTTTGTGTTGACCACCGTCGTCTTAACAAAATAACTCGAAATGACATTTACCCCTTACCGAGAATCGACGATGCCCTTGACTGCCTCCAAGGTGCGGAGTCCTTCTCTTCTATTGACTTACACAGCGGCTACTGGTAGGTCCCTATGGTGCCTTAATATCAGCCTAAAATGGCCTTTGTCACACCTGACGGTCTTTACGAATTCTGCGTCACGCCTTTTGGTCTTTGCAACGCGCCCGCGAGATTCGAGCGGATGAGGGACAATCTTTTGCGTGGCCTGAAGTGGAAAACATGCCTGTGCTATTTAGATGACGTGGTTATATTTTCGCCAGATTTTCCCGCGGATCTCCGCAGGCTATATGAAGTACTACAGTGCCTAACTGACGCCGGCCTTCAGCTTAACCTGAAAAAAAAATGCTGCTTAGGCGTAAGTCAGCTCACGATCCTCGGCCATGTTGTTTCTGAAGACGGTATTCTTCATGACACCGCCAAGCTTCAGGCAATTGCAGAGTTCCCTAAACCTGCATCTCTGAAGGATCTGCGAGCTTCCTTGGTCTCTGCTCGTGTTTCCGCCGCTTTAATCGGAATTTTTTTATGATCACCGCCACCTTGAGGGAACTTTTACGGAATGACTCAAAAAGTTACGCTTGGTCACCCGCCTGTGATGATGCCTTTAAAAAGTGGCGCCACTTGTTAACCTCACCGCCAGTCTTGCGTGACTTCGACCTGACTGCTCCTATTGAGGTAAACATAGATGTCAGTGGTGTTCGACTCGGTGCCGTGCTCGCGCAGTGCATATCATGATTCCAGGAGTACGTAGTCGCGTACGCAAGCCGTACCCTCACCAAAGCGGAGAAGAATTATTCTGTGAAAGAGAACAAGTGTCTCGCAATTATGTGGGCTCTAGGTAAATTTACACCGCACCTATATGGTAACCCTTTCGACGTAGTCACCGATCACCATGCACTTTGTTGGTTATGCACGTTGAAGGATCCCTCCGGCCGTTAAGCTCGCTGGGCTTTGCGGTTGCAAGAGTTTGACATGCGTGTTGTCTACAGGTCTGACCGACGTCACACTGATGCCGAAGCTCTATCACGTTCACCTGTATCGTCGGAAAGCTCTGCCTGCCTATCTTCCGTGAACGAAACGGTTGCGTTTCCAGCAAACTACGACATGGTGTCTGAGCAACGTAAGGATGACTGGATCAGCGCTCTTCTGCTATTCCTTTCAGACCCGTCGACTTCTCCATCTTCTCGAACATTGCGCCGTCAAGTGGTTCACTTTGAGATCCGCGATGGCCTCCTTTATCGCAGTAATTACAAGTCCGACGGTCGAAAGTGGTTACTCGTCATACCTCGCCATCCTCGTGCTGCAATATGTTCAGCTTTCCACGCTGATCCTCAGTGCGCACATGCGGGCATCTTCAAAACATACGCTCGGCTTTCCTCCCGGTTTTATTGGAGAGGCATGTACACTTTTGTGCGCAAGTACCTTTAGTCATGCCCGCAGTGCCAACGACGGAAAGCTCTGCCTCATCACACCTCTTGTCCAAGACAGCCAATCCTTTGGCCAGCCAGGCCTTTCGACCTCAATGGAATCGATCTGTACGGGCCTCTGCCGTTCACGGCTTCCGAAAACCGTTGTATCATTGTCGCTGTCTACTGCTTGACCCGATACGCAGAAACAGCCGTTTTGCCTGCTGCCACACACGCGACATATAATCTTTTCTCCCGCGGAACTTCATTCTCCGTCACGGTGCATCACGTGAACTTCTCAGCGACATAGGACGTGTGTTCCTCTCCGAAGTCGCCAACGCACTCCTTGCCGAATGCCGTATCATTCACCGAACTACCACCGCCTACCATCCCCAAACGAATGGCTTGACGGAAAGATTCAACCATACCCTTGGCGACATGATATCTAAGTATGTTGCCTCAGATCACTCCGATTGGGACCTCATTCTGCCTTTTGAGACATACGCATACAATACTGCTCCACAGGTGACTACGGGCTTTCAGCCATTTTCCCTCTTATATGGCCAAGACCCTTTCATCATACTAGATACCGTTCTGCCCTACCACTCCGATTCCTTCGTGTCTACGCCCATCTCTGAAGCTGCCCGCCGCGCCCAGGAATGCCGCGTAAGATCGCCCAGTCGTTCACAATCATCGATCAATGGAGACCAAAATCTCGGCATGAAGATAACCACCCGTACCCTAACTTTGTTCCGGACACCCTTGTTTGGCTTTGGGTTCCAGCTGTCCCTACAGGCCTTTCTTCGAAACTTGTTTCAAAATACCGGGAACCCTACCGCGTTGTCTCGCAGACTTTACCTGTTAACACCCGTTACGACTTCCACGGACCAGCACTTTCGGGGTCCGAAATATATATATATATATATATATATATATATATATATATATATATATATATATATATATATATATATATATATATATATATAGTTCACTACCTCCTTAACCTTAATGCTTTGCCTTGGCCTTGTCACACAGACCCGCGCTTCTAGTCACTGTTCGATCTGTGTTGTACGGAAACATATATATATATTATGATGACTCCGTTGCAACAAGGTTTATTTGCCGTAAACTCGGGAGCGAACAAGCGCAACAAACCCGAAGATGAAGCGCACGTTCAAATTTGGTACATCTCCTTCCCGACGACTAACATTCATGATAAATTTGTTCAACAAACTACTGTGGTACGTGTAGATGTTAACGGCCAGAGCATAACTAAGGAAAGGTGTGGGATATCAAGATGAGCGTCCCATACTAGCTGGATACAGAAATTGGGCTAAGGGCGCCATGTTAAAGAGACACAAACATCAAATAACAATTTACGTGAGAGTGAAAGCTCCATGTACGACGTCTAAAACGAAAGTACTATAAAGAACATGCAGAGCCCTACTTACCGAGAAATTAACGTAAATGTACGTGAACACGTGCGATACTATAGGACATTCTCAAAATGATCCCGATGACGTCAGAGGAACCGCCTACAATTATTTACTAGTAATCGAACTAGCTGCTCTAAATACAGAACCATCCGTGCATCAAGAGACGTAATTAAATGCTGCTTGTTCGTTTGTGTTTGATTCATGGAAAAAATAACCGGCAGCCGTTACTACAAAAAATGGTGCGAGTGGTTCGAAAGTTCAATTTTCGCCTGGTTAAATTAGTGCCATCTAGCGGGGCCTAGCTGAACCAAAACACGTCTGCCCGCTCAAAGCCAATGCGGGATATTGATCAACGGCCGTTGTTTCTGCTGCGGCTTTCCCTGCTTTCGTTTTGTTCGGCCGCGCAGTAAAGCTCGGCAACGTTGTGCACAGCAACGGTGACGTCAGACGGTCCGGCGGGTAATTTTATGTGCGCTAAACCAATGGGGACCACTAAAACGTGATGTTATTTCAAAATAAGCACTTTTATGGCACAAAAGTAACACTACGAGGTTTCTGGACCGCTATTTCAACAATCAGCGTCCACCTAATAGTTCACTTTAGCGTCTTTTTAATGGGATTGAACTTTGTGCTATTGTCACGGGGCAGGGACACGGTCGAGTGGAGCAGACTGGGTGTTCAGATTTAACTGTTTATTCGGCGGAACTTAAGGCCACAAAAAAGGAAAGCCCGATTACAGCAAGGCACTGGCACTGATTGCGGTGAGCAGAGCATCGGCCGTCGATCAACTGCTAAGTGGCGAAGTGCGTCAGTATTTACACAGTTGACATCGAATATTTTAGCGTTATCGCTAGCGGTGACGTAAGTTTCAAAGTTATCTGTAATATGTTCCCTAAGTGGCGTAATCTTAACAAAACGATCTACTGCCGTCCTGAAGCTTCTGGAACATTGTAGGCGTGCTTTGCGCTGTGAATTACTGACTAAGAAATGGAACAATAACAAAGATTGAGGAGGGACTGTGACAGTATACATCTATGAAAATGCTAACTGCGTCGTGTCGCCCATCTAGCCCGGCCATGATGTTTCTAGGGGAACGCTTTACATCCACATGAGACAGGCGCGCGTCGCAGGGCTATTAGGAGTGAAGTTCCTTATGCCGTTCGTCGTGCGCCCGCGATGTTTTGTAGTAGTAATAGGTATGGCCACCTCTCGTTTAGCCCTTGAAATGTCCACTGGATGCCGCTACTTCTATATGATGAATATGTGATGAAAAGTTGTGAGATAGCGGTACTAGGGGTGCTCACTAGACGGATGGATGGACAGACAGACAAATGCACGAACTGGCGCACGGATGGACAGACGGGTGGACGCACGGATTGATACATAGATGGACACACGGATAGACGGGCGCATGCCCCGCCGCGGTGGTCTGGTGGCAAAGGTACTCGGTTGCTGACCCGCAGGTCGCAGGATCGAATCCCGGCTGCGGCGGCTGCGTTTCCGATGGAGGCGTAAACGTTGTAAGCCCGTGTGCTCAGATTTGGGCGCACGTTAAGGAACCCCAGGTGGCCAAAATTTCCGGAGCGCTCCACTACAGCGTCTCTCATAATCATGTGGTGGTTTTGGGATGTGAAACCCCACATATCAATCATAGACGGGCGCATGGACGGTCGCACGGAAGGACTCACGGACGGACGCACGAATGAACAGATGAACGGAAGCACGGACAGACCGATGGACGCTTCGCCCCACTTATCATTATTGAGTCCGCTGATATGCTGTGATTTTTTTTAATGAACGCTATGTGCAAGATCGACGCTTGGGCTAAGGCCGTCACTTCGCGGTGTGTTAAGATGTTGAAAAAATCGCACTTGTATCGAAAACGCGCTGAAGTGACAGACGCGTGGCAGTGCGCGTTGCAAGTGCTAAACGTGGAGGCCACAGTAATAATGAACTACCTTACCGCTCCAACCTAACCACTGAGGTACAGCTCAGTGGTTAGAGCATCGAACGCTTTATTCGAAGGTCGTCGGTTAGACTCCTGCTCACGGCAAGTTATTTTTTCACCCACTTTTCTTTCTTCCTATTTACATTACATTGGTTCTAATAACTTCTCCTATACATTCCTTGGCAGTATTGTCTGTTAGATCTCAATAATATTGTGTCAAGACATGGAAAAACGAGTCCTTAGGTATTATACACTTCTTCATTAAATATATATATATATATATATATATATATATATATATATATATATATATATATATATTGCCACGTTCCATTTCCCAAGTTTTTGTTATCGTCCGAAAACACCGCATGATTCTCAGCGCAAACCGCGCCTGCAGTTTTCTAGAAGGTTCCGGACTGTAGTAGATCATTTTGATAAGATCACGCCCACCGTGCGAACGGTACAGATTGTTCTGGAAGCTACGCCACCGCCAGCGATAACGCTAGAACATTCGACGGCAAGAGTATAAATGCCGACGCGCTTCGCCGCTTGTCAGTTGTTGATCGAAGGCCGACGCTCCGTTCGCCGCTATCAGTCCGAGACTGCTATCTGTGCGAGACTGCTGCTGTAATTGGACTTTCAGTTTACCGGGCACAGGTTCGCCCAAATGAACAGTTAAATTCCAACACGAAGTCTCCTGTCTTCATCCACGTCACGACCCCGTGACATCTGGTGGAGGTGCTGCCTTGTTCATGTACCGGACGCCCCCGTCAAGCCGTGAACCCAGCCCACGTCGCGGAGAAGACACCGACGCCAACCAGGAGCAGCGAACAAGCCGCCGACAGCAAGGGCTACCACCGGAGTACAGGCTTCTACCAGATAAGGCGCGGAAGACGAAGGCCATGACCGCGACTGCAGCGACCATGACAACCGCGGCGTCCCAGCCCACGATGGTCATGCATCAACCCAGGGAACCACCAATTTTCCATGGGTCATCGTTCGAAGACCCGGAGTCCTGGCTGGAGACATACGACCGTGTGGCTGCCCTCAACCACTGGGACCATGACGAAAAGCTGCGTCGTGTGTTCTTCTATTTGGAAGACACCGCAAGGACTTGGCTTGAAAATCGGGAGTCCACGCTCCGAACGTGGGATGTTTTCTGCGGCGCATTCCTGCAAACGTTCGCGAGCGTCGCTCGCAAAGAGAGGGCCGCTGCTTTATTAGAGACTCGGGTTCAGCTACCAAATGAAAATGTCGCTATTTTCACAGAAGAAATGACCCGACTATTCCGTCACGCTGACCCAGACATGCCTGACGAGAAAAAAGTTCGTTTCCTTATGCGAGGGGTCAAACAGGAGCTCTTTGCGGGACTGATGAGAAACCCACCGAAAACCGTCCAAGAATTTGTAGCCGAAGCGACCACGATCGAAAAGACACTGGACATGCGCACTAGACAGTATAATCGTCGCCTGACTGCAGACTGCGCTGCTGCTCAAGCCAGTAACTCCGGAGACCTGCGTGAAACGATCCGAGCGATCGTGCGGGAAGAGCTGCGCAAGCTGTTGCCTTCGGCGCAGCCTCAACTGGATTCAATCGCCGACATTGTGCGAGAAGAAGTTCGGCAATCGCTTCAACTTCCCCACGCAGCGCTGCCCGAGCCGGAAGCTATGAGCTACGCCGCTGCACTGCGCCACAACGCTCCTCCCCGTCCACGCCAAAACGCCGCCCCGTCTCACTTCCGTCGACAGACGCCACCGCCGCCACCACCCCCACCGACGTCATACCGTTCGCCAGCAGCCCAGCGCAGTGCACCGAGGAAGACTGACGTCTGGCGCACCCCTGACCATCGCCCGCTCTGCTACCACTGCGGCGAGGCCGGACACACATACCGCCGTTGCCAGTACCGACAGATGGGACTGCGTGGCTTCGCCGTCAATGCACCGCGTCCACAGCCAGGAGAACGACCACGTGACATTGCCGACTACCTGACAGGAACTCGGTGGACACCACGAAGCCCTTCGCGTTCCCCGTCGCCCAGCCGCCGCACGTCACCGCACCACCGGCAGTACTCTGGCCCAACGCGGGGCCGGTCTCCTAGTTCGTATCCGGGAAACTAAGGACAGCAACCGGTGGAGGTGCGGTTGCTGTGCGATGAACTACCGAAGATCCTCCGACGACGACGACGCCGCGACGGAGCTTTCCGAACACAACGCCAACCAGGCAAAGCTCTGACGGCGAAAGCTCAACCGAAGGTGGCCTGACGACGCAACATGGAAGCAGCAGAACAAGCCGATGCAGCCGTGACCCGACGCCACGCCCTAACTGTAATGCGAGACGGCGAACTAGCGACCTCGACGTTCTTATCGACGGCCACAGTGTGACCGCTCTCGTCGATACTGGAGCCGACTATTCTGTCATCAGTGGGTCGTTCGCCGCGAAGTTAAAGAAAGTTAGGACAGCTTGGAAAGGCCCTGAAATCCGCACAGCCGGAGGTCATCTCGTAACGCCTGCAGGAATCTGCACAGCGAGAGTCACCATTAACGGCCGTATTTATCCTACAGACTTCGTAGTCCTACAGCGTTGCTCGAGAGATGTCATCCTTGGCATGGACTTCTTATGCCTCCATGGTGCTGTCATCAACCTAAAAACAAAGTCGATAACGTTATCCACAGAAGAAGCACTACCGCCGCGCACGCCGTCAGGACACCATGCCTTGAATGTGCTGGAAGAACAAGTCACCATTCCGCCTCGCTCAAGCGTCATTATTTCAGTCGGCGCTCCTAAATCAGCTGACTTGGAAGGCGTCGTTGAAGGCAGTCAGCATCTGTTGGTCACCCGAAATATTTGCGTCGCAAGAGGAATTGCAGAGCTGCGGGGAGGCAGAGCAACGGTTTTGCTCACGAATTTCAGCAATGAGTACAAACATGTGAACAAAGGAACAACGGTCGTATACATCGAAGAAATTGTCGAAGCCACCAGTGCTTTCGCCCTCGCCGATTCTGCGGAACCTGCTCAGAGGAACCAAGCCCCTCCCATAGCTTTCGACGTCAATTCCAGACTTCCGAATAATAAGCAAGAACAGCTCAAGGCCCTGCTCCTGCAATACGAAGATTGCTTTTCGTCGTCATCGAAAATTCGGCAGACCCCAATCACGAAACATCGCATCATAACCGAAGAAAATGCCAGACCACTCCGTCAGAGTCCGTACAGGGTTTCGACGCGAGAACGTGAGGCCATGAAGAAACAAGTTGATGAAATGCTGCGGGATGACATTATCCAGCCGTCCAAGAGTCCATGGGCATCCCCCGTGGTGTTAGTGAAGAAAAAGGATAGGACCCTACGTTTCTGCGTCGATTATCGCCGCCTGAACAAAATCACAAGAAAGGACGTGTATCCCCTCCCACGAATAGACGACGCACTTGATCGGCTCCATAACGCCAAGTACTTTTCGTCAATGGACCTCAAGACTGGCTATTGGCAAATCGAAGTCGACGAAAAAGACCGAGAGAAGACGGCGTTTATAACACCGGACGGCCTCTTCGAGTTTAAGGTGATGCCCTTCGGCCTTTGCTCAGCGCCTGCAACGTTTCAACGCGTTATGGATACAGTACTGGCAGGATTGAAGTGGCAGACTTGCCTTGTGTACCTGGACGACGTCGTCGTGTTTTTCTCGAGTTTCGACGAGCATCTTCGGTGCCTTGAAGCTGTACTTCAAGCCATCAAGACTTCCGGACTCACACTGAAGCCAGAAAAGTGCAGATTTGCGTATGAGGAGCTCTTGTTTCTGGGGCACGTTATCAGCAAGTCTGGAGTTCGTCCCGATCCACGGAAAACAGCCGCCATCGCCGACTTCCCGCCGCCCACTGACAAAAAAGCCGTGCGCCGATTTCTGGGCCTGTGTGCCTATTATAGGCGGTTCGTGAAAAACTTCGCCCGCATCGCCGATCCTCTCACTAACCTTACCAAGGCCGACGTGGAGTTTAAGTGGGAAGCGCCGCAGGAACACGCTTTCCAGGAGCTTAAACATCGCCTCCAGACGCCTCCGTTACTTGCCCATTTCGACGAATTCGCCGAGACAGAAATACATACTGACGCAAGCAGCGTAGGTCTTGGCGCCGTTCTTGTGCAGAGGGCTGACGGACTTGAAAGGTTATTAGTTACGCCAGCCCATCGCTATCCAAAGCAGAAGCAAATTATTCCACAACAGAAAAGGAGTGCCTCGCCATCATCTGGGCGACGTCGAAATTTCGCCCCTACCTCTACGGTAGGCCCTTCAAAGTTGTGAGCGACCACCACGCATTGTGTTGGCTAGCCACCTTGAAGGACCCCTCAGGTCGCCTCGCACGATGGAGCCTGAGACTTCAAGAATATGACAATACTGTCATTTACAAGTCCGGCAAAAAACACTCCGACGCCGACTGTCTCTCTCGTGCGCCTGTCGACCAACCGCTACCCGACGACCCGGATGACGACTACTTCTTAGGAACGATAACTACCGACGACTTCGCTGAACGACAGAGGGCTGACCCGGAACTTAAGGCCCTAATAGAATACCTCGAAGGCAGGACCGCCGAAGTCCCGAAGGTATTCAAGCGTGCACTTGCGTCGTTCTTTCTACGAAACGGTCTTCTACAAAAGAAAAACTTTTCACCGCTTCGAGCTAAGTACCTTCTTGTGGTGCCTTCAGCTCTGCGACCAGAACTCCTGCAGGCCCTTCACGACGATCCGACGGCAGGGCACCTCGGTGTTTCTCGCACGCTCGCGAGGATACAAGAAAGATACTACTGGCCACGTCTTACCACCGACGTTACTCGTTATGTGAGAACATGCCGGGACTGTCAGCGACGCAAGACACCGCCGACAAGGCCAGCGGGACTTCTGCAGCCAATTGATCCACCTTGCCGACCTTTCCAGCAGATTGGTATGGACCTACTGGGGCCGTTCCCGACGTCGGCTTTCGGAAACAAGTGGATCGTGGTAGCTACCGACTACCTCACCCGCTACGCCGAGACAAAAGCCCTGCCAAAAGGCAGTGCATCCGAGGTAGCTAAGTTCTTCGTCGAAAATATCGTCTTACGTCATGGCGCCCCAGAGGTCCTTATCACCGACAGAGGAACGGCATTCACTGCCGACTTAACTCAAGCAATCTTGGCATACAGCCAAACAAACCACCGCCGGACGACAGCGTACCACCCACAGACCAACGGCCTCACCGAGCGGCTTAACAAGACGATCGCCGACATGCTGTCAATGTACGTCGATGTCGAACACAAGACGTGGGACGCCATTCTTCCGTATGTGACCTTCGCATACAACACGGCGGTGCAGGAGACGACGCAGATATCTCCATACAAATTGGTCTACGGAAGCAGCCCGGCAACGACGCTTGATGCCATGTTACCCAACGTCACCGACGAAGAAAACCTCGATGTGAGCGAGTACCTTCAACGCGCCGAAGAAGCCCGACAACTTGCGCGTCTCCGTATCAAGAATCAACAGACGACCGACAGCCACCGTTACAACCTTCGACGACGCTTCGTGGAATACCAGCCCGGTGAACGTGTTTGGGTGTGGACGCCGATACGCCGACGTGGACTAAGTGAAAAGCTTCTGCGACGGTATTTCGGACCGTACAGGGTGGTTCGACGGCTCGGCCCACTTGATTACGAGGTTGTTCCCGACGGCATCACGAACTCTCAACGACGCCGATTGCGACCTGAAGTCGTCCATGTCGCGCGTCTCAAGCCGTTTCATGCGCGTTAACAAACTGAACTAGTGTTTTTTTTGTATTATTGTTGTATCGTAATTTATTCTATGTACTTTCTTGCATTATTATTGTACTTTCATATTTAGTTAAAGCATCGGGCCCCGCCGCGGTGGTCTAGTGGCTAAGGTACTCGGCTGCTGACCCGCAGGTCGCGGGTTCGATTCCCGGCTGCGGCGGCTGCATTTCCGATGGAGGCGGAAATGTTGTAGGCCCGTGTACTCAGATTTGGGTGCACGTTAAAGAACCCCAGGTGGTCAAAATTTCCGGAGCCCTCCACTACGGCGTCTCTCATAATCAAATGGTGGTTTTGGGACGTTAAACCCCACAAATCAATCAATCAGTTGAAGCATCGGGACGATGCCTTTTTTCAGAGGGGGGCAATGCCACGTTCCATTTCCCAAGTTTTTGTTATCGTCCGAAAACACCGCATGATTCTCAGCGCAAACCGCGCCTGCAGTTTTCTAGAAGGTTCCGGACTGTAGTAGATAATTTTGATAAGATCACGCCCACTGTGCGAACGGTACAGATTGTTCTGGAAGCTACGCCACCGCCAGCGATAACGCTAGAACATTCGACGGCAAGAGTATAAATGCCGACGCGCTTCGCCGCTTGTCAGTTGTTGATCGAAGGCCGACGCTCCGTTCGCCGCTATCAGTCCGAGACTGCTATCTGTGCGAGACTGCTGCTGTAATTGGACTTTCAGTTTACCGGGCACAGGTTCGCCCAAATAAACAGTTAAATTCCAACACGAAGTCTCCTGTCTTCAGCCACGTCACGACCCCGTGACAATATATATGACAAGTTTGTACATGAGTTAGAATGTAGGGCCGTTGCCCAGCTGGCTCGGCACTTGTAGCAATGGATTGAGAGGTCGTCGGTTCCATGCCCGTTGAAGGAACGTTTTTGTTGACATGTGATTGCTTACATTTTTTCGACGTCGTTTCCGTGATAGAAATACGTCGCTGAAGTCTTCAAGGAACCGAGCGTACTGCAATTTCGTGTTAAAATGGGGCAGATTCCTTGAATTGTGGGAATCGGTTTCATGTGAAGCATTCAGCAAGTACCCGCCGATGCCGCAATTCTTATGTTCTTTTAGATAGGTGTTACAAGGTTCGTCGACGTGTTTTTGTTGGCACGTCAACCATACTTGAGTTTGAAGGACAATTTACGACCTGGAACAACGTCTGCATCAACGTCAGGGCACTGACGTAAGTTTTGTAGAAACAAAGTGTGTGCTACAATGCGATGATGTGAAAATCATTCGTTAGGGCATTCCTCGTTGGCGAGCAACGCTTCAACAATGTTTATGAGACTGTTATAAAAAAGTGGAGCCGACACTGAAGCCACAACTGATGTTAACCCGACATGACATGGATCAGTAAAGTAGAAGTACATATGTGATATTTATTACCTTGTTATAAACCTAGATAGAACTGTAACCATAATCGCTTTGAACCGACAAGATGTATGCGCAGTACCTTTTCCAAAGCAGATTCAATTAAGACCTTGCGTGATTCTATTGTATGGAATACATGACCACTACACCAAATGTTTGGGTTCAATTGCTGTTGGTATCCTGATTTTTATTCTTTGCGGACGTCGGATCAGCGCTGCCGATGCCGGATTTGCCAACGTATGTAGAATTGGAACTGCCGATGTCTGTTGTCGCAGTTCCTCGGTATCTTCATTGCCGCATAGCGCAGCTGGAGGTATGAACATGACTGAAGGAAGGAGTTTCACGACCTACATGGCATGATTGTCACGTCATGTCGCCACCAGACAATTATGTTCGTCATAACATACAATGCAATTGACTTAAATGTATTCATGAGAAAAGTTGTGGGGTAATGCATAAGAAGCTTCGTATGTGATACTATTACCTGCATAGCGCGCATATTGATCAATGCGCGCTAAGAATGGCGACCTAAGAAGTTTCAGGCAGATGCTCACGGTACAGTTTCAGGCGGGAAACATGGACGATGTCACGTGCACGCCGGCACATGTCGTCATATCGGGAAAATGGCTCAGTTCGGAAATTAACCGGAGAGGTTTTCTCTAAAACGGTGTAAGGCCTCTCGTACAGGAGGACAAGTTTTGAGGAGAGTCCCGGTGTTCGACATGGGATGGCGAGCCACACAAGAGACCCTGGGGCATAGCTGGAATCTGGAAAGGCGGTTGCGGAAGCCTACGCACAACGTCTACATATGTGAGCGGCGCGGCTACAAGCCGCATCTCTTGCGAACAGGCGACCAGAGGAGCGACAGGCTGCGATGCATACGTTAGGGGCGCGGCCACAGGCTGTACGGCTGGTGGATAGGTGACAGGAGTGCCTACCGGCTGCGCGACATGCGGGCAGTGAACACGGCTAGATAGAGGTGGCTCGTGGCGCGCAAGGGGAACAGCTTGGACAACCTCTTCCTAAATAACAGGGCGAAGCGGGGCAGGTAGACTGGTCGTGGGATCGTGAGTAAAGGACACTAGGGAAAGTTGGCGAGCGACTTCTTCACGGACGAAGGCTCGCACTTGCAGAAGCAATAATGAATAGTCAGGCATGATGTCGAAACTGAACAGTTACTCACCACCGCTCTGAGGCTGCCGAGTAAGAGTGCGTTGCTTCTTCAACTCATCGTAGCTCTAACACAAGCTGACGACTTCGGAAACTGTGCTCGGTTTCCTAGCCAAGAGCTTTGGAAATGCGCCATCGTCGAAGCCCTTCAGGATTTGCTTCACCTTGTCAGATTTGGGCATGGTGTCATTCGTACGTCGGCAAAGGTCGACGACGTCCTCAATGTAGCTGGTAAAGTTTTCGCCAGTCTGCTGAGAGTGGATGCGCAATCTCTCTTCTGCCCGCTGCTTGCGGATAGCCGGCCGACCAAACACTTCAGCACATGACGTCTTGAAGAAGCTCCATGTGAAGATGTGTTTGCGTTGTTAAACCATGATTCGGCGACGCCAGTTGGATAAAATATGACGTGGCCCAGTTTGTCAGCTTCACCCCACTTATTAATGGCGCTCACCAGTTCGTAGTGCTCCAGCCAGTATTCCACGTCGGTCCCATCCGCACCACTGAAGACCTTCAGGTCCCGTAGCCTAGGACAGTTGACGAACTGGGGCGAACGCGCTGATAAGTTGGCGTAGTCAGTCATAACGGGCGCTAGCGTGTGGCTTCGCAGCTCCAGGGTGTAGTGATGGGGATGAACAGCACCCTCAACCATAAGTGACGAGGTTTGTTAGTCGTTAAAGAGAGGGGCGAGACAGCGTGAAAAACCGTCCAGAAACCGGCACAGCAGCAAACCGAAGCACGAGCCGAGAGAGCCGGGCGTTAGCGATGCTGCTCGCTGGAGGCACATCATCTTGACAACACACACACACACACACATATATATATATATATATATATATATATATATATATATATATATATATATATATATATATATATATATATATATATATATATATATATATATATATATATATATATATATATATATATATATATATATATAACTCCACATAAGAACAAGAAGCCATCCGAAGCGACTTTCGAAATGCCACGTGACTAAAGAATCAAATTTCATGACATTAAGTTTCAATTTGATGAAAACACTTGCTGGTATCATGAACCCAGAGATAATAAGCTGTAATTACAGTTACACTCCGTGCATACTGAACTTGTAGAACGGGAAATCGGGAAGATGTACTTAAGTGAGGCACTGAAGAAGTCTTGCCAGTGGCTCATGAATGAAAGTTTCAGACAACAGGTTTCGTGGTTGAGCGATGCCAGTTACCCAAAGAGCCTCGTCGTGTCAGCCGCAGGAGGACTGCTCAGAATAGCGCTAGAGAAAAGATGGGTGGATGTGGATAGGGCAAGCTCAAGCAGGAGAAAGTTTGCGGTCATCCCATACATACATAAGCCATCTCACTAGTTTCAGGAAGATCGCGGAAAAATGTCACACACATGTAGTTTTTAGGCGCACAGTAAATTGGTGAGTCTATGCAGAAGCACAAGACCAGATAACAAACACTGTATGCGAAAAGAAGCATAGAAAGAAATCTGTTGAATGCAGCACGAGCGTTGTATACCGTATTCGTCTTACTTGTGGAAAGTGCTATAGCGGACATATGGATAAATTATCAATTGCGTGAGCATAATAAGAAATCAAACATTCTCCTGGTGGTTTTCTTTCCCTTCATTGTCATAGATGTAAATGTACACCCAGATTAAAAAAAACGTTCACCATGAGTAGAAGTAGGTGCGATATGACGGGTTGATAATGGAGGCTGGCAGGATTTCATCGTTTATAACCGTTTTTTTTTGGTTACGCACTAGAAAAAAGAACATGCGTGCGATACAGCGTTGTGATGTGCTGATTTGTGCGCATTGATTACAATTTATTGTTGTGAGAGCTATGCACATGTGACGTGTGGCGTTGAGGGAGTAGATATACTAGCGAGATCTGCATGTAATGAACTGTTGTTGAAAGTTAGCGCTGTGTCGTTTTGAATGTGCTTTTTTTGTCCATGTCCTTCGTCTGCACACCATCATCCACTTTTTCTGTTCAGGGACCGTTCTTTCCGGCGCCATTATAAATTCTTCCTTGTCTTCATTGTCTTCACAGCGCACCGGCGCTTCTTTTCAGTCTTTTTTTTATTTTCTGCCAACGATCCATGGTCATTAAAACCGTTATGTTATGGCTTACTGTAAGCCAATGTGGGATAAAATTGCCAGGTATTTATTCCTTTCAAAGAAACAAAAAAAACAACGCGAGGCGTGCAGAGGCACAGAACAGTCACAGCGAAAGTTAAAAGAGCGGCTTTTCAGAGCCTTTTCTAAACACTCATTGGGTGAATGCTGCAAGCAAACTTTCTGGGTGCCCACTACGGCATTACTAATAATAATTTATCAGTAGTTGGCCGGCATTCACTATACTATCCTTCGTCATTATTCTGAGAAGTGCGGTATTCGCGAAACACCGACAAGAAATTTTGTGCCAACTGTGCATGCAGTGGCTGAAAATGATGAGGAATTATGCCTGAAGTGGGTACGCGCCACAGTTAGTATGTGATCAAGAACAAGCTTTTGTAATAGGCTAGACCGTTGGAAGACCCCCTCGTTACGATATTCGCATTGTGCGACGCCTGGTTGTTCTTTTGCTGTTCTAAAACGCTTTATTACTAATATTAACGCGATTCCTTTCCCGATATCAAGTCTGCCTAAGGAAAGTTTGCGAACAAGTCCTGAGAACCAGTGTGGCTTGTAGTGAAACAAAAAAAAACCCGGCGTGCCTCAGTTGTAGAACACTGAGCTGGCATGCAATGCACCCGGGTTCGAGCCCCACTGCGTTCTTGGTACTAGGTTTTCTTCGTATTTCGTGCGATAGTGGTTACGGACACCGGTGGCGGCGGACAACTACGGCGCCCTGCGTGACCTGATTTGTAATCTGGTAACAGCTTTCGCTGTCAATTATTGCTTGGGTTTCATTCTGCAGCTCGATACTAGTCATCATCAACATTATAGACCTCCGGTGGGGGACAAGCCAGGCGCGAGTTGCGTGCTGCTCATGGCCAGATCGTTCCACGGAACCAGTCGGAACGATCCTGCCAGAACGTGTGCTGCCGAAGCTTCGTGTTCTCCACCAGAGCCTGACTGGAGATGCCACCTTACGCTGCTCTCAAACGCGCCGAAAGGAAGAAGTCTAAAGCCAAGGCGAGGCGGTCTTTCACTTCGACAAGCAGGGCTTTTAGAGACCAGCCATCCCGCAGGAAGGTGGTCCTACCGGAGCAGTCCACCAGTCTTGAAGAGCAGCAAAAGAGTCAGCAACGTGTTCTGCGTGGCGGCAATTCTGATGATCAGACCAAAAGTGAGGCTTGCAAACTCTGCTCAAGAGATTTGAAGGCAGAGAAAGCGGGGGGTGACATGCACACAGCTAAACCATTCCCTCGCAGCGTCGAGCCATTGAGTGGTAGTGAATGGGAAGACAGCCCGAAAAAATCTGCCGTGGACTCGAGCAGTTTCAACTCTGAAGGTAGCCGTATCACTAGTGTGGAAGCCATGTCGGACGCTCTCTCTGACTGCGATGCGGCGAATATTTCGAGACTGCTGCGAAAATATCTGAAGAAGAACGGACCGTCGCTTGAAAAAGACCTTCTCAGCGCACTGAGGCCATCGCAGGTTCAGTATGTGATCCATGCGTATGGGACCTTGACTGCCTTTATGGACTGCATGCCGGAATTTGAACGAGTTCAAGAAGGTCGGTGCACGCTTGTGTGCCACGAAGGGCTAGACGGGGAAGAATGTGACTGCAGCGGCTTGCCACATACCCAGGAGGAGCACAGCCATGGCCTCCATTCAAGTGGATCGTGCGATGACGGCCTCCAGCACGCAGACGATAGCGAACTGGAGTGCGAGCCTTGCAGCTCAACGACCAGCAGCTGCTACGAGTCAGCCGTCGAAGAGCAACCCGAAGACGCAAAACATCGACTCAAGGACGCCTCCTGTCAAACACTGCTATCTTGCTACTCGCGAGGTGTACAAGCTGTGCAAATCACATCACATGCAGACACACAGACAGATGAGTCGCACGCTTGTCGGTGCGTGAAGGCGAAGTCGACACTGCAAAGTCGAGACGCAGAAGTCAAGAAGCTCAGAGAGCGGCTGAAAAATATCCGACAGAACCAGGGCCGCGAAATACAGCAGCTGCGTTTGAAGATCCAACAGCTTCTTGCAAAGCCTCAAACAGCTACACCACAGTATGGGGCTAGCAACCGCACTGCGTCGAGGGAGCGGAAGCCGGTCGAGAAGAACAGGACCGATGACCGGGTTAGCCCGCCACAGCCACGGCCGCCACTGCGGCAGAAGAATCTACCAGCCCGTCCTACAGCGGAAAACAAGCTGATGACGCATGTGGTAGGACCAAAATCCCGGCCATTGAAACAGGCGGGCAGGCAGTGCTCGATGTCTGAACTGCCGCTGCCCGCGCAAGAGGTGCACGAAGTGTCCGGCTGTAAGAAAACTGCTGAAGCATGCACGGACGTCGTATCCGGGAGGTCGAGCCAGGGGAATGCAGGGAAGAGCAGTACGGATATGCAAATATGACGTATTGTCCGCATGGCAGTGAAGCGACAGCCGGACCTCAGTGAGACCGAGCTCCGAGAGGTTCTAAGCGATTTGCGCCTCACGAAAGGTGGATTTTCAGGCATGACATTTAGCGCCATCGTGGATCTTGCGCTCGGGCAACTGAAAGCCGGCATGGATGACGGTTGAAGGCATGTGAAGGCGTACCATGGACGATTCAGCCCTCTACAAAAACTAGCTCAGCAAGTTGCATGCAGCTACGGGAGGAAGTGCGATAGAGAAGCAATTTTCTTGCTTTCTTTCCAATTTGTGTCTGTTTTTATAACTTCATATAATTTTACCCTTTTATTTTCTTAGGCAACTTCCCCTACATAAATTGTTTGTGCCTTCTAGTCTTTGTGTAACATTGTTCTGATGTATATATTACACTACTGCTGCGGGGGGGGGGGGGGGGGTTCGGTGTATATATGTACCGAAAATTCGGCGGTCTCCTCGTCCATTAGGAAATTGATGTCATGTGAAGCATGCGAATGGCAGGTGACTGTGTGAAATGTTACAATGTTAAGAATATGTACAAACGCGCGCACAGACATACGTTTAAAGGCGTATATGTTTAAAGGCGTATTTACGTTTCCGTAACTATGCCCATGACAACATGGAAATTAGAAACACCTGTAGCGGTAAGCTGATATAAAGCGCTTGTGCTCGTGAGCGTGGTATATCCCTGGACACCGCTACATTAATCAACTTCAACGGATGGTTCCCAACTACATTCGACATTATCCCGGCGCGAAGGCTATATCGTAGGAGTACAAATGTAATGTTTATGAAATTGGGTTGCCAGAACTGCAACCACAAGTGATGTTTCGTTTACTTGAAAAGCAGTTCCAAAACCTAGCATGTCTATGCGGTAAACACTTGATTGACACGCATTACACTGGGGCTTGATTCCTGCTGGGACCCTGACATTGATTCTTCTTCTTCTCCTGTGGCGGCTCATACCCAATGCAGAGAATTGTCCGAGTGGTGAGGGAATTTTCTCAGTATATATAATCACTCACAGCTCCGCCATGGTGGTCATAAGGTATAATCGGCTGCTGACCCGCAGGTCGGGGGATTGAATACCGGCTGCGGCGGCTGTATTTCCGAAGGAGGCGGAAATGTTGTAGGCCCGCGGGCTCAGATTTCGGTTGCACGTTAAATTCCTCCGGTGGTCGAAATTTCCTGAGCCCTTCACTACAGCATCTCTCGTAATCATATATGGTGGTTTTGAGACATTAAAGCCCACATATCAATCAGCATACTGCTCATATAACCTAGAAATAACTAATATAACAAATTTCAGTATGAGGTATTATTGAGATATTTGAAAGAGGAAGAATTTAACTAGATATTCTTCTAGACTGATTGATAAATTCTTCTATAGCGAAGAAAAAAATCCCTGGTACTGTAGCCCCGAATAAAGGAGCCGAAAGGAAAATACAACTGATTCTGATATTTCCAGACCCAGATATCGAAGAGGGGATGCTATTAATTTTCTCCTCAATGACGAGAACCGGCAACAAAATAAAAGGTAATGAGTAATGGTTCCCTCCTCATTACACAAGAGACACGGAGAGAAAATCACTCGACCTATGCTGGTAGAAATTGAGGGAGGTGAAGCGGCAGCGAAATTTGGTCATAGCCACTTTCATTACTTTCGACCTCGAGAAATCAATGCACTAGAAAAATAAGAGATGCTTATATTCTTCGCATCGGCAGGTCAACGCTTTCGATGTCAGCATTTTCTTTACGCTCACGCATTGAAATTACCCACGTGTGTTCTCGACATTCCTGTCAATCACCTCTGGCGTATACCCGCATACCTGTGGCTTATACCCGCCCGCGGTAATGCGCCATACGTCTGGCAGAAAGGTTTTGACGACGCACGCGCCGGAATCGTGACATTATTCATGTCATGACGAGTGAGTCGTATTTGTCAAACCATTCACTCTCCCATACTTATTTGGTTTATCCCAGGTAAAGGGGGCGATCACGAGAGCACCCTTATGTAGGTGGCTTGTAGAGATAGATAGATAGATAGATAGATAGATAGATAGATAGATAGATAGATAGATAGATAGATAGATAGATAGATAGATAGATAGATAGATAGATAGATAGATAGATAGATAGATAGATAGATAGATAGATAGATAGATAGATAGATAGATAGATAGATAGATAGATAGATAGATAGATAGATAGATAGATAGATAGATAGATAGATAGATAGATAGATAGATAGATAGATAGATAGATAGATAGATAGTCAAAGTGCCTGCAGTGTGCAAGGAAGCTTGCTTCGCATTTTATATTTCCAGTTTGAACGGCGGAGCTTTTGAAGCTTCAGGGCTGTGTCCGACAATCGCGAAAAAATGCGTCCAACTGTGCCAAACAAAGTGGGAGCATCGCGTAGTTATGTAAAATATAGTATAACAACGGGGCTGAAAAGGAAAATGTACATGAGGTACCTCCTTACGCGTTCTTCGCACTTCGAGAAGTTGGGACTTGCGTGCTGGTTGCAGCGAGTGGCTCCCGGCTATCCACACTTAATGTGCCGAGCTGTGCTGCTTGACTTGATTGGATGCCGATGGCCAGTTAGTGACAGTGCCGCGTTTCGTTTTCCTGGCAGTTGCAGGATGCACAGCGAGCTTAAACGCCTTCTATGCACAGCCGCCCATCTTCCCTACGGGGCCTGTCCACACATTTCCGTAATATTTTTGGGTGCGGCAGACAGTTTAGAGATCTGCCCATGAACTACTCGTAATTTAATCCGTACGCCATCACAAACAGCAAAGTTTGGCTCCTTGGTTCCGTGTTTTGACGGAGAAGCTTGTTGAAGCATTCGGTAACTTGCGCTTCATCGTAATGAACTATCATCATCATGAAAGGTCCCACCCCTTCCATCCTCTTTACTGGTAAACTGTTCGAGCTGTCAGTAACTACTGCCCAGTCGTGCAAAAACTCGTCAGCTATGGGGCAAACTCTGCTACCGTGTCCAGCTGGTGCAAGTGGCAAACGAACGCGTGAAAAAAGATCGAATGAAACAAAAAAGACAGAAAAAACAGTGAGTAAGAAAGGGACATAAAGAAAGAGCTCGGAAAGAAAGCCACCAGAAAAAAAAACGCAGTGAAGTCAGCAATACATGAAACGACAAAAATACATAAAAACATGAAGAAAACGACAAAAGGATACGAAAAAGAGATAGAGAGGGCAAAGCAGTAAGAAGAACAAAGAGATACGAAGGAAAGTGAGAAATAGGGAGCGAAATAGATATGAAAAAAGGGAGAGAGGGATGTTATATAGACAGAATCGAAAAACAGGTAGAAAGAACAAAAACCTAAACAGAAAGAGATGCAAGAAGCAGAGAGAAAAAAAATTGCCCGCAGCTTCCCTCGGGGGAACACTGAGGAGGATGCGGAGCATATAATTGGTTAACTGGGTGTTAAAGTGCGACTTACTTGGGTCGATGGCTAAATTGGTTAACGTGGTCGTGAAATGGGGTGTTAAATAAGTGAACACGTACGGCACGTATGCGAAAGGGCGGTGTTTTATTTATTGCGACGAACTTTGAGGACGTTGGCTTTGTGGTCGGTAAAGTAAAGAGTGAGTACAAACCAACGGACGAGCGGCTATTGAGCGAGCGAGCGCCGACCTTGAGTATATATACAGCGCGACGGCGCATGCGCTGTCAGCTGTCGAATGTTCTCGAAGGAGAAGCGCGCGCGGCACAGATGGTGGGCGACGGCGCGACGGCGCATGCGCACGCGTCAGCTGTCGAATGTTCGAGAAGCGGTGCGGACGGCGCGTACGGCGCACTACAAGGCGCGAGTATAAGATGCTTCCGCATCTAAAAACAGAAATACAAGAAAGTAAAAAAAGCTGTCAAGATACGATTTTAGATGCGGAAGCATCTGATACTCGCGCCTTGTAGTGCGCCGTCCGCGCCGTCCGCACCGCTTCTCGAACATTCGACAGCTGACACGCGCGCATGCGCCGTCGCGCCGTCGCCCACCATCTGTGCCGCGCGCGCTTCTCCTTCGAGAACATTCGACAGCTGACAGCGCATGCGCCGTCGCGCCGTCGCCATCTGTGCCGCGCGCGCGCTTCTCCTTCGAGAACATTCGACAGCTGACAGCGCATGCGCCGTCGCGCTGTATATATACTCAAGGTCGGCGCTCGCTCGCTCAGTTGCCGCTCGTCCGTTGGTTTGTACTCACTCTTTACTTTACCGACCACAAAGCTATCGTCCTCAAAGTTCGTCGCAATAAATAAAACACCGCCCTTTCGCATACGTGCCGTACGTGTTCACTCATTTAACACCCCATTTCACAACCACCTTAACCAATTTAGCCATCGACCCAAGTAAGTCGCACTTTAACACCCCGTTAACCAATTATATGCTCCGCATCCTCCTCAGTGTTCCCCCGAGGGAAGCTGCGGGCAATTTTTTTCTCCTTGCTTTGCACACATAGTGCGAAGTGACCACATTTTTCTTTTCAGGTTATTGTTTATCTAGCGGGCTCATAGAAGAACTGTTCCCGGTCGCAGTGTTAGCTGGAAGTCATTCCTTCATCGAGTCCATCGTTAACTCTGTTATGGGGACAACTGTGAGTGCAGTTGCAAGGTGCCTACTAAGTCCTAATCATCATCATTGTGCAAAGTGGTGAAGTACACTCAATACGTTTGTAAGATAGAACGCACGCCTAGGTTGTGCACTTTGTTGCAGCTAATGATCATGTAGAATAGTGGCTTAACCTTTTGAGATCAGTGGCAAGCTCTAAATAAATAAATAAATAAATAAACTTCATCACGAGATCCACCATGTTTGTGGTCCGGGCTAGACCACGCAGGCAGGTACTAGGACACCCTGTCTCCACATAGCCTCTCTGGCCTGCTGGATAGCCCATTTTGTTGTGATGAAGAAGAATGATTGCGAAAAAAAAAGGATGAAATATGACTAAACCTTTCGAAATGGGTGGAAAGCTTTAAATCATCCCCTGGTCGGGTATATATATAGTTCACGTTATGTGACACATGGTTTGCAAAGTTCAGAGCACTGGCGTAGCTTTGTCGTATATAGTGTAGTAAGACGGTAAGTTGGGCCAGTTGGTTAGGATCCATCCTGAATTTACTTACAGCGCAACACAAAAAAGAACACAGGACAGAGAATTCTTTTCATGGACAAGTTATCTTCATGGAGCTCTCACAGCGAACAAGGTGATTTGATCAGTCTGTAATACACCAGCAACAAGCATCGACATACAGTCATGTGAGCAAGGAGCCTAAAATGTCGACACATACATGCGCTACTCATGCTCCCAAATATTCTTGTTTACACGACCGAGTTAACGCGATCAAAATAAAAATAATCAGTATTAAATTGCGAAGCATTTCTTAGCGAGCTTCGGCGACTTTGAGCGTATCTATCTATCTATCTATCTGTCTGTCTATCTATCTATCTGTCTCTCTGTCTGTCTGTCTGTCTGTCTGTCTGCTGTCTATCTATCTATCCATCTATCTATCTATCTATCTATCCACCTACGAATTTTAGCTCTCATGGCCGTTTCGTTAATGGTAACATTGTCAAATTTGGTATGGCTTAACATGACCTATGCGGCGATGGCGTAGTGGTTAGAGCATCCGCCTTGCATGCAAAAGAACCGTGGTTCAAATCGCGGTGCCGCGCAGTTCCCAACCGGATTAAAAGAAAACCCGCGTGGTGATGGAACTGCATTAAAAGGCCTGGTGTGCGGCCTCACCGGTAACCACCGCCCAGAACGCACTCCCTCACCAGAGAAGGATTGGTCACCCTGATGCAGTATCTGGCCACTACCTCCTACATGCTTGCGTCAAATAACTCACGGCCCTCAGTCCCCAGCAGCTGCGAAGCAACTGATCACGGCGGCGGTCAGATCTGCAACGCAGCAGAGGGTGCCAAGAATCTCTGGATCCGGACAGGCCGCCACTGGAACCTGAACTTGGCAACGTTTAATGCTAGAACCTCATCTAGTGAGGGAGGTCTAGCTGTGCTATTCGAGGAGCTAGAGGGCATTAAATGGGATATAATAGGGCTCGGTGAGGTTAGGGGGACAGATGAGGCCTATACGGTGCTGCAGAATGAGCACGTCGTTTGCTATCGGGACTTGGCTGACAGAAGGGAACTGGGAGTGGGGCTCCTAGCTCACAGAAACATATCTGGCAACATAGAGAAATACTATAGTATTATTGAAAGGGTGGTAGGTATCATAAATAAACTGAATAAAAGATACAAGATGAAGGTGGTTGTCACAGAACGAGCGCTAAAAATGGGCGCGACGCCAAATTCTTGCGATAACGGGCGGGAGAAACGCCGCGAGGTCAAAAAAAAACATCCAAGGCTCCCCGGGCGCGCGCTCTCCCCGCGGAAGCGTGGCTTCGCAGACGAACCTCCTCACCCCACATCGGCGGCCCAGCAAGCCCGCGATTTTTCTAGAAGGAACGGGGCGTGGTCATACCGAGTTGAATCCTCCTCCGGGGAGGGCATTCCAACCGTCTCGCTCTCCCCCCAGCCTTCGCTGCGTATCGCGCCGACGGAAGGTGGCGCGGAAGGTATTTAATCGAGCGGCCGAGACGAGAAAGGAGGAGGAGACGGAAGTGAGCGCCAGAGCGCGTAGGGATTCAGCCGGGTAGTCGGCGAAGGTTTTGGTCCGTAGGGACGAAGCCGGAGATGAAGAGGAATTCCACCTGTTGGGTAAAGGCTCCAGCTACAGGCAATAGCGTGTGTTTACCGCTATCGAGCGAGGACGCGTGGCAACAGCTGCGTGTGTGAAGCCGACGTGTTTCCGGCGAAGAAGTTAAAGTTTGAAGAGTGGCCAATTGAAGACGCGAGGTTTCCTGGAAGAGAAACTTCGGGACAGCGGAACGGCAACAACGCTGGACTTTGAGTGAGAGATTCTCGGAAGAGTATCATTCAGACTTTGGTTCCAAGGACTTTGGACTGAATAGGTTTTCTATCTCTTTAGTCTTTAAGGGTCTTGGTTGTTCAATGCATGCGACTCCATTGTAGTGTGTACTGTTGTCTGTGTCCATTGTTCGAGTGTGGCTAATTGTACTGTGTAGTGTGTTGATTGATTGGTGACATATTGTACTCAGCTATTGTGGAGTGAGCATATTGGTGTATTGTTTTTCTGATCTGCCATTATTGAGAATATAATTTTGTTTGTTTATCAACTCTCGGCTCTGACTTGTTCTTTGGGCCACAGCCGGCGTCTGCTGGCGCACCAATAAGGACCACTTCTAAATTATCCACGCTTTCGTGGTGCGGTTCGGAAGCCGATACTTCGGCTCTTGGAATTAGCCCGGCGATCGCCTCCCTATTTAACGGGACCTGTGTGACAGTGGTACAGATTTACGCGCCTACATCGAGACATGATGGCGCTTCAGTTGAAAGCTTCTATGAAGACGTGGAATCGGCAATGAGTTGGGTAAAAACACAGTATACTGTACTGATGGGAGACCTTAATGCAAAAGTAGGGAAGAAGCAGGCTGGAGACCAGGCACTAGGAGATTATGGCATCGAGACTAGAAACGCCAAAGGAGAGCTACTAGTCGAACTTGCAGAACGCAATAATTTACGGCTTTTGAATACCTTCTACCGAAAACGAGGAAATCGCAAGTGGACATGGAAGAGCCCTAATGGCGAAAATAAGAACGAAATAGACTTTATAATGAGTGCACACCCAAGCATCGCGCAAAATGTGGAAGTGGTTGGCAAGGTACGATGCAGTGACCATAGAATGGTACGGTCTAGATTTCGCCTAGACTTGAAAAAGGAACGACAGAAACTGATACTCAAGAAGCCAATCAATGAGCTAGCACTGAGAGGGAAAGTACGGGAATTCATAGTCTCGCTTCAGAACAGGTACTCGGCTCTTAGTGAGGAAACCAAAATTAGCGTATATACAATGATTAAAAATCTGACGAGTATCATTACGGAGTGTGCAGTGGAAGTTGAAGGCAGGGTAGTTAGACAGGACACTGAAAAGCTTTCCCAAGAAACAAAAAAGCTCATTAAGAAGCGTCAAATCGTGAAAGTATCAAGTACAGAAGACAAAATAGAACTGGCCGCACTTTTGAAGTTGATTAATAGGCGTAAGGTATGCGATGTAAGAAGGTATAACATGGAGAGAATTAACACGCTCTTAAACACGGAGGAAGCGTCAAAGCAGTGAAGAGGAAACTTGTGATAGGCAAAAATTGGATTCTGCACTTAGGGACAAAGAAGGCAAGACAACTACCAATATGGATAGGATAGTTAAAAAAACAGAGTTTTACAAAGATCTGTACAGTAGCCGGGGCATACACGACCTTAATACTATAAGAACTAGCAGTAACCCAGATGACACCCCACCAGTAATGATAGAAAAAGTCAGAAAAGATTTGGAGAGCATGTAAAGAGGCAAAGCTGCTGGTGAGGATCAGGTAACATCAGATATACTGAAAGATGGAGGACAGATTGTGTTAGGAAAACTGGCCACCCTGTTTACGAGGTGTCTCCTGATGGGAAAAGTACCAGAGTCTTGGAAGAATGCTTACATCATCCTGATACATAAGAAAGGAGACGACAAGGACTTGAAGAATTACAGGCCGATCAGCTTGCTCTTAGTACTCTACAAGATATTTACAAAGGTAATTGCTAAAAGAGTAAATAAAACATTAGAATTCAATCAACCAATGAAACAAGCAGGATTTCAATCAGGCTACTCAACAATTGACCACATTCATGCTATCAATCAGGTAATAGACAAATGCTCAGAATATAACCAACCACTATATATAGCCTTCATAGATTACGAGAAGGCGTTTGATTCAGTAGAAATATCAGCCGTGATGCAGACACTGTGGAATGAGGGCGTCGATGAAGTATATATAAACATACTTGAAGAAATCTACAGGGATCAACTGCTACCATAGTGCTTCATAAACAAAGCAATAGAATACCAATCAAGAAGGGTGTAAGGCAGAGGGACACAATTTCCCCAATGCTATTTACCGCATGCTTACAGGAGGTTTTCAGAAGCCTAGAACGGCAACAGTTAGGAATAACAGTTAATGGAGAGTACCTTAGTAACCTGCGCTTCGCCGATGACATTGCATTGCTGAGTAACTCAGGGGGGACGAATTGCAACTCATGATTACGGAGTTAGACAAAGAAAGCAGAAAGGTGTGTCTTAAAATTAGTCTGCAGAAAGCGAACGTAATGATCAACAACCTCGGTTAAGAGCAGCGTTTCGAGATAGGTAATAGTGCACTTCAATTTGTGAAATACTATGTCTACTTAGGGCAGGTTATAACCGCGGAGCCGAACCACGAGATTGAAGAGACTAGAAGAATATGAATGGGGTGGAGCACATTTGGCAAGCACTCTCAAATTATGACAGGTAGATTGCCACTATCCCTCAAGAGGAAGGTATATAACAGCTGTATCTTGCCGGTACTTAGCTACGGAGCAGAAACCTGGGGACTTACAAAGAAGGTTCAGGTTAAATTGAGGACGACGCTGCGAACAATGAAAATAAAAATGGTAGGTGTAACCTTAAGAGACAAGAAGAGAGAAGAGTGGATTGGGGAACAAACGGGGGTTAAAGATATCATAGTTGAAATCAAAACGAGGAATCGGACATGGGCCGGGCGTGTAGCGCGTAGACAGGATAACCACTGGTAATTAAGGGTAACTAGTTGGATTCCCAGAGAAGGCAGGCGGGTTAGGAGGAGACAGAAGATTAGGTGGGCAGATGAGATTAAGATGTTTGCGGGTATAAATTGGCTGCAGCAGCAAGCACAAGACCGGGTTAACTTGCGGAACATGGGAGAGGCCTTTGTCCTGCAATGGACATAGTGAGGATGATGATGATGATGATGATGATGATGAACATGACTTATTACGAGCATAATTGACTTGTCATGACATGACTATCGTGACATGTATGTCATAAATGTCATGATTGATATTTCAAGGTCTTGCTGCTCTTGTGGTGGTTTCGTTCCCATGAGATTTTGCGAAATTTGCATGGCATGGCATGACTTCATGGCGAACACAAGTGACAGGCCCTAATGTGGGTGTCATGACATGCATGCCATGTAAGTCATGATTCATGACTACGCGCCACGCTCATGGTACGCTGGCAGTCGTTTCGCTAGCTTCACATATACCACATTTAGTTTACGGGCCGTGAATGGATGACGAAGGTATGTGACTGGTTCAAACATGATAATCATGAGAGGCGTGTCATGTAACAACATGACTACATGCCGCACTCATGATGCGCTCGTGGCCGTTTCGCTAGCTTCACATACATCAAATTTGGTATTACGTGATGTAAATGGATGACGAAGGTATATGACTGTTTCAAACATGATAGTCATGAGTCGCGTGTAATGTAACAACATGACTACATGGCACACTCATGATGCGCTCGTGGTCGTTTCACTAGCTTCACATACACCAAATATGGTATGAGCTGACGTGAATGGATGTTGAAGGCAAGTGACTAGTGCTAACATGATAATCATGAAACGCTTGTCGTGTAACAACACGACTACAGCCACACTCATGATGCGCTCGCGGTTGTTTTGCTAGCTTCACCTACAACAAATTTGGACATTAGTTAGTTTGCCCTCACCTGTACTTGTTATTACGTTTCTTGCGTCATTAGAGAGTTATAGTATACCGGGCTTACCGGGTTACCATGTGTACCGTGATACCGGAATAGAAGTGCGCTTGCGCAGATACGTACGTCACCCGTATCGCTTCCCGTACGCGCGGTATTTTTCAGACTTCACGTTACCGTGGTAGTATAGGTGTACGTAGTGTACGTAAACACGGCGGCGCTCTCGGACGCCCGCTTCGAAGTCATTTTGACGTAGTTGTTGAGGATTCACCTTGTTCGCAGCAAACGATTGTTCAAAGTGGCTTTGCTTGCCTACAGTTAGCTTCGATTACCGAGTTTTACGGACAGGTTGGCGTACTTTTTGAGATAGCTTCCCATTTCGAACGCGTCTAGGCCTAACTACAAGATCGATGTAAACCAATCGCCAACATAGTAGTTTTCGCGTTCGGCGCGTGGCTCATAGTTATTTACTTTTATTATCACTAAAAAAATTTCTAACAAGCTTCGCGTGGTGGCATAGGCAAACTTTCTCGTTTTCTTTTCATTTTTCACTGTTTAACTTTTTAACAATATAATAGGTGGCACCACCATCCCAGCTTGGGCACGTAAACCACGTGAACGCTATCCCGCTGAACTATATGGCGCTCCCCACAACGATCATTTGCTGCACGGTAACGCCATTCCCTTAACCTACGCTATCACGCTAACGCCAAACGCTAAGTGCTCGTGTTTTGCTAGCGCAGCGTGCTGCGCCCGGCTTGGGCGTGCGTCAACGTTACGTGCGCTCGTCGCCCTTTCGCTATAGCTTCACATATACCAAGTTTGGTATTACGGGACGTGAGTGGACGACGAAGGTACCTGACACGTCTAAACATCATAATTATGATATTCGTGTCATGTAAAACATTACTACATGCTACGCTCATAGCGTGCTCGTGGTCGTTTCGCTAGCTGCACATATACCAAATTCGTTATCAGGTGACGTCAATAGATGAAGAAGATAAATGACATGCCCAAACGTGATAACCATGACATGAAAGCCACGTACGGCGTCAATTACCTCCGCCCCGTATTGTCGTGCTGATTTTAATGTAACATATCAAGATTCCTCATTCGTGCTTCGCATATCAGCTATTCCCACTGTACGTGGGATCTGGCTTTTTTTTCACTTGCTTTCTTTTCCTGTCGCGACTCTACATGAGCATAATTTGCAGCTCGCTGAAGAGCTCCAGTGCCACGTCCTTATTCTCATCTGCTGAGAAACAGTGCTGTTCTTTCGTTGTTTTGGATCTCCAGCAGATTTAGTTTTGTTTTGTTTTTTTATAAGTCATAACAGACGTCAGAGAGGAGTGTTGAAAACGGGGGGCTGAAAAGAGGGTTTCAATTACCGGGATTTTAATTACCCAGGGTCTGAATTAACCGTTGTGGATACCGGCGCGTTCAAATTATCGGGAGTTTTCCCCTGTGTAAATACATAAGGCCGTCCCACGACTGTACTAAGGTCTAATTAGGTGCCAATTCGACTAAACCGATTTTGAACTAGCGCGCACTTGCCGTATTTATATTTTCATTGTACTTATGCTATCTGTATTCACTACCCAATGCTGTTGTCTTTCAAATGTGACACGCTGTGTCTTTAATGCCGGGGCCATTGTATCGTCGTCGCCGTACACCTATAGTAATGGCATGACTTTTAGTGGTGGCATTGAAAATGATGCACGTAAACGTACTGCGCAGGCTCCTCGCGTTCAAAAAATTTCAAGCGCATGTTGTCACCAAGCTACTCCTTTGAACTAACTTTAAGTTGGAAGGTTATACTTTTTGGGAGTCGTCCGTGCCTGTGGCCGTCTCTTGTCTGAAAGTTTTTACGCTTAGTATTATAAATACAAATCAACATCAGTACAAATCAACCTGTGTTCGTGAACGAACATCTGTGTCTTGAAAATAAGGTTCTATTAGGTAAGGCTATACAGAGAAAGAAAGATAAGAACGGGAGATTCGTCTGGGTTTCCGAAGGAAAAATCCTTTCTAGGAAGTCTGAGAACTCGAAGGTAGTTCACGTTACATGCGAGGAGGATCTCGCGAAACTAATGTAGCGGCTCTTTTTGATCACTTGCCAGAAGAATTTTCAGAGAAATGGCTGTCACGATAGCTCAAGTTGATCAGCTCATAGATAAGACACACACTAACATATTTCACTGCAATATACGCAGTATAAGGAAAAACTTAAATGTGCTTCTTGCTTTTTTATCTAAACATACAAATCACTTTGATGTGCTAGCAACTACAAAAACATGGTTAAAAAAAGGAGAGAATGTCAACATTCCTGGATACGAAACCATATCACATCAGCGAGACTCATGTTCACGTGGTGGTGGAGTGGCGCTTTTTGTAAAAAAAGGCTGCGCATATACAGGTATATCCTTCCTGAACCACAGCTCTACCGATATAGAAGCACTTTTTATCAGACTCCACTGTTTTGGCATAATTGGCGTGGTTTACCGTCCACCAAATTCTAATGCAGCGCATTTCCTCGATAGGATGGAAAAAATTATTTTCTGTCTTTCGACCAAGTACCAGAACCGAGCAGTCATCGTTGGGGATATGAACATAGACACCGCAAACACTAGTTACACTCATTACACACAATTGGTTTGTTCATTCAATTTTCGTAATCTCATACATACCCCTACGAGAGTAACCAGTACGTCGGCAACAACGATTGATCACATCTTAACTAACGTATCATCGAAAGTGAATGCTGGTGTTTAGAATGAACCGATAGCAGATCACCTTTCTACCTTTGTTTCCATAAAGAAAACTCCAAACAATAGTGCACAATTTTTCAGCAATGCAAGCAAAATCAATTACAACTTATTACGGAATCACATTCTCTCCATCGAATTTGAAACATTGTATGACGATGATGCCAACATTGAATTAGAGAACATAACAAAAGCCCTTCGCCATGCCATTGAACGCAGTCGTTCACACGTGTCCGCACGCTCATATAACACTCCGCTAACTCCCGGTGGGATGACAACAGAGATCGTTGCATTGCTGAAGAAGAAAGACTTCTGGTACCACAAGTGGTGACAGCACAAAGAAAATAAATATTATTTAGGTCAATTCAAACTTTTAAGAAACCAATCCGTGAATATAATGAGGCAACAAAAAAAGGTCTATTATTCTCGACTCATTTTTCAAGCACAAGGCGATTCAAAGAAAACATGGCAAATTGTAAAAGAAGTTGTCGGTAAAGAACCAACACAGCGTGTATCACCTGATGTAGTCGATGCGCGTATACTTGATAAACTTAATCTATTCTTTACTGAAATTGGCTCTACCTTAGCCGCAAAATTCCCTAGTAGAGAAATGAAATGTTTTTCAACCTCCTTAACAAATACGTTTGCTCTTCACTACACCAGTGAGGATGAAATTCATGACACTGTTGCCACTATAAGCACGAACAAAGCCAGTGGAATAGATGGAATTACTGCTCGCTTAGTGAAAGATAACATTGATATTTTGAGTTCCATCTTGTGCCACGTATTCAACCATTGCTTTCGTACGTCGACGTACCCATCTTGTTTGAAAAACGCCAAAGTTGTGCCGGTATATAAAGAGGGCATTCGCTCTGATCCTTAAAGCTATCGGCCCATATCTGTGTTAAGCATTATAAACACCATATTTGAAAAGATTCTTGGAAAACGAATGCGCCTATTCTTAGAAAAATATAATGCTTTTTGTCCGGAGCAGCATGGATTTAGATCACACCATTCCACATCAACAGCGAGTGTTATCCTTATCACAGAAGATTAACAAAGCACTGCACAACCACCTTCTTGTGGCAGTTGTCTTCATTGATTTAAAAAAGGCATTCGATACCGTCGACCATAATATTTTGCTTATGAAATTAAAACACTATGGATTCCGCGGCAAAGTTTTAGCCTCCTTTCTAACTACATTGATGGACGTCATCAAATGGTCAACATGCAAGATCTTACGTCATCATTATTAAACATAATGACAGGGGTACCTCAGGGGTCAGTCCTGGGGCCACTATTATTCTCATTATACGTAAATGGTCTGCCATACATACTCAAATCGGCCGAGTTGCTAATGTACGCTGATGACACAGCTTTAATAGTTACCGCCGATAACATAGCCGATCTAGAATGTAGAGCTAATGAAAAACTAGAAAATATTTTTAAGTAGTTTACAGTGAACAAATTAGCACTCAATGCAAAGAAAACCAAATACACCATTTTTCACTCCCGTTACCGAAATGTAGACTGTGAGTCATTTCGACTTACAATGAACAATTGCCAACTTGAGCATGTAAATGAATGTAAATATCTCGGTGTAGTGTTCGACAGCCAATTACGCTGGAAAAAACAAACTAACTCTGTTTGTACTAAGCTAGCACCTGGCTGCAGTATGCTACTGGCTGCTAGAAATTATTTTAGTAGAAATATTCTCAGAGTCCTTTATTTTTCGTTTGTTCATCGTCATCTATCATACTGCTTAGACTCATGGGGATGGACCTTTAAAATTTACCTTGATCCTATCCGGATATTACAAAAGCGTGCACTTAGAATTATAGATTATGCGGCATATAATGAACCCAGTGAGTCTTTGTTTCACAAGTTGGATATTCTAACTTTTGATTACATACGCCAGCATAAAACCGCAGTCACCATCAACAATGTTATTGCACACAGTGTAGCTTTCAATGTATCTATCTTTTCTTCGTCGTCCCGCGTCACTAGATGCATGACATTGCGGAATTTGAATCTTCCACCCACTAAAAACGTGTATGATGAACGCTTACTACAGTTCGTAGGAGCTAAAGTGTGGAATAACATACCACTTCAGATTAAAGATTCTAGGGTTTTTTCGAGCGCGCTCAAAAAATATTTGCTACATGTAGATCAATAGTAATGACCATGTACTAAGCCTTACACATATTTTGATGGTTTGTCCGTACTTGATTATTTCATTATTTATGAACAAAGATCAACAATGTATATCTTCTTGTAATTTTGTTCGTTTCTTAAAAAATCAACGTTTTTTGATGTTTTGATTTTTTCTTATATACAAATTGTGTTCTGCTTGTACACTTTCTCCCGTTAGACCCCTTACTTGCCTATGGCTATGGGTCTAATCAGTGTTGTGCATTTTTTGAAATGTGGTCATAACAACCTCAATAAAATGTAAAAATGTAAAAAATATAGCGGGCTCTGAACGCCACGCTCTTATTTAATATCATGCAGGTTTTTCTGATTAGAAAGGTATAACTTTGTGAAATATCTTTCTACGCTTGCGCGGATACCCTGAACCACAAGCTTACCAGAACAAACCGCGCTACAACGTTCAGTGTCAATCCCGCAGACAAATCTCAATAGTCGGTGACTGCAGCTGTTGCGCATAAAAGCTGCAACCACGGCATTCACGGTAAGTTCCGCCTATTTGAGTCTGATGGGAAGATCATACTTTACAGTGACGATGTATAGGAGTTTTGACGGATCGCGTCTCTAGACAAGAGGTGCATAGAACAATTTTCGGCGAACTGATTAACGTCAACAATTCAGCGTTTTGGAAAAACAAAACAAAACAAAAAATATACATGGCGTGAAAGTAAACATACGGGTGCATGGCGGCGTCGTCATGGCAGATTGACATGAATAACTGTTCCTCAAAGAACAGATCACTTCCACATGAAACGATTGTCATGTCATTTTTGTACATGTCACTAAAATGGTATATTGAAGGAAGTGAGCAGACATTGGATTATTTTATTTTATGTGATTTTCGCACACGCTTCTTGAAACACCTCGTGTACAGGGTATACGCTCATGCCATCGACACATTCGCCAAAGTTCAGAACAGAGAGACACAAGAGGAGACATGCACAGAGCAGAGAAGGTATACATTCATAACAGAGAGGCGCAATCGCTATACATGACCTAGTTTTGTCGGTCGCAGCCGAAATTATTCTAGTGCTAATTCTCTAACGACGGCTGTTGGGACTAGCTAATTATTTCCGTGAAATTTCTCCATCCGCTCAATGATATTCAGATAAAAGGAGAAGGGTACTCGAAGCACATTACCACAAAAACAGATTGGATGACGCCTTCCACTATTTTCATATTATAATAATAACATCCGCCGTGGTATTACGTCCGAAAACCACGATATGGTTATGAGGGGCGCCGTAGTGTAGGGC
Source organism: Rhipicephalus microplus (assembly GCF_043290135.1). Lineage (NCBI taxonomy): Eukaryota > Metazoa > Arthropoda > Arachnida > Ixodida > Ixodidae > Rhipicephalus > Rhipicephalus microplus. Next base: position 158,276,508 of record NC_134700.1, on the reverse strand, counting down.
TCCGAAAATTTGACGCAATACACGGGCCTGTAGCGTTTCGCCTCCGTTGAAATGTGACCGCCATGATCGGGATCAAACATGCGACGTGCGGGTCAGCAGCCGTGCACCGAGACGGACGATAATTATGATATTAGGCCCCGTTTTTCAGTACCTGGTAATCCAATCTCAACCTAACTATATAAAGATGCGAATGCTTTCCAGGAAAAAGGCAGTAACAAAAACGAACAAGCGCTAAGTTTCAGTTGGTTTTTAATTAAATTAAATAGCTTATTCGCAGCCAACATATCGCAAATTTCGAACATTGTTAATGTTCGAAACTGTCGGAATTCAGCGTCCGCCATGACTTTTTAGTCTAGTCTGTGATTTTAGCAGTGTTTTCTCGCAAGATTCATGTCAACGAGCGCAGGTTTTTGTAACGAATCATTTGTCCATGCCTAATTATAAACTTCGTCATTGTCTTCTTTCAATCGATACAACTGCACACTAGCGCTTTTTTAGTTTTTCATTTTATACTTCTGCCTACGGTCTAAAGTCACTCAAGTTAGAGCTAGTGCAAACTATTGCCTGCGGGTACCGCCAGAGTTTTGTACCATAAGAATAAAATCGCTCTTAGGTTCAAACTATTAAGAACTGTTCTAGTTCATTAGAGTTCTATTTAGCAGCTCGATACCCGCCATCATCATCACCATTAGAGCCCCCCGGTGGGCAATCCCCCACAGTGGGTATGCGCCACTAACAATAGGGGAACAACAACAACAGCAATCTCAGGCGTAAGTTGCGCGTGCTACTCATGGCAAAATCGTTCCTGGGCAACCGTCAGAACGTGCCTTCCAGCACCAGCTCTGCCAAAGCTCGATCTTTCCAACTTATGCCTGGACAGTGACTGGAGATCGATGCCGACCTACGCTGCTCTCAAACGCACCGAGAGGAGGAAGATCAAGGCGAGGCTGTCTTTTGGTTCAACAAGCAAGGCTCCCAGCAACCAGCCATCCCGCCGGAAGGTGGACCTACCGCGCCAGTTCACTCGTCCCGAGGTGCAGCAGAGAGGTGAGCGACGTCTTCGTTGCGACAATTCTGAATACCGTGCCAAAGGTGCAGCTTCCAATCTCTGCACAAATTATGAGAAAGCAGAAAAAGCATTGAGAAATGTGCGCGCAGCTGAATCGTCCTCTGACAGCATCGAGCCTATTGACCGGAATGAATGGGAAAGCAGCCCAAAGAAATCTACCACAGACGCAAGCCGTTTTAAGGCCGAGGGTAATCGCATCACGCGGGCGAAAGCACAGTCGGACGCTCTCGTCGACTCAGATTCAGTGGTTATTTCAAGACTGCCGCGAAAGTCTCTGAACAACAACGGACCGTCTTTTGTAGAAGACCTGCAGAACGCACTCAACCCATCGCGGGTTCAGTACGTGGTCCATGCGTCCGGGGCTTTCGCTGCCTGTATAAACCATGGCTCGGAATTCAAATTATCCCAAGAAGGTGCGTACACGCTTGTGTATGACAAGGGCCTGCACGGTGGAGGATGTGACTGCAGAGGCTCGCCTCGAGCCCACGTCGACCAGAGTCATGGACGCTGTGCAAGTGGCTCGAGCGATTGCGCACTGCAGCACGCGGAAGACGGCGAACCGGAGCATGAGCCTTGCAGCTCGTCGAGCAGCAGCTGCTATGAGTCAGCCATCGAAGAGGAACCTGAAGAAGCACATGGACTCAGGGACGCTTCTCCCAAAGCACCATGGTCTTGCTGTTCACGAGGTGTACAAGCCGTGCAAGAAACATCAAATGCCGACACGCAGACAAGTGAGTTGAATGCTAGTGGGTTGGTCGAGATGCCGCTGACACTGCAAGGTCGAAACGTAGACGCCAAGCAACTGAAACAATGGCTGGAAAATGTCCTTCAGGACCATGTTAGCGAAGCACACCAGCTTCGTTTGAAGACCGAACAGCTACTCGGAAGGCTTCGAGAAGCAACCCCGCAGTATGTGGTCAGGCTAAGGAACTGCACTGCGTCGAGGGAACAGAAGTTGATCGACAAGAACAGGGCCGAAGACGAGGTCAGCCTGCCGCTGCCGAGGCCACCGCTGCGCCAGAGGAATCTACCTACCAGTTTCAGGCCGAAAAACGACACCCTGACACGTCCATTAGAAACAAAAACCCAGCGTTTGACGCACGCGGACAAGCAGTTCTCGAGTTCGGAAACGCCGCTGCCTGCGAAAAAGGCGCCCGAACAGCCCGACTCTAAAAAATCTGCTAATACTTGGTAAGACGTCGTATTCTCGGTGTCGTGCCAGGAAAAAGCGGTGAAGAGCAGTACGAATATGCAAATATCTCAAATTGTCCGTATGACAAAGAAGCAACGGCCGGACCTCACCGAGACTGAGATCCGAAAGACTCTACTTGAATTGCGCGTCACAAAAGGTGGATTATCGGGAATGACCTTTAGCGCCATCGTGGATCTTCTGCTTGGACAACTGAAAGCCGGCTCCTAAGGCGGAGTAAAGGAATGTGATGGCCAATTACGCAATGTTTGGCCTACTACGGAAAATTACCTCTCCAAGTTGCAGCTACGTGCAGCATGTGCAAAGCTGAAACAATGGTCTTGCTTTCTTTACATTGTCATGTTTACTTTGACTTCGTATTTCAATGTCCTGTTTTTTTTTTAGTACCAATTTCGTTTTCATTCGCAACGTTCCATAAATTGTTTTTTCTCTCTGCTCTTTGTACAATTTTTCAACTACAAACACATTGTACAAACTCTGCCACCCATGACGCATATTTGTAAAAATAATTTCATGCTTTATCAGCGGAAATTTTAAAGTCTGAAGTATAGGGCTGTGTCCGGTGATCGCGAAAATTCTGTTCATCTGTGTGAAGTGGGATATATATATATGAATAATCATATATATATATATATATATATATATATATATATATATATATATATATATATATATATATATATATATATTTATTTATATATATATATATATATATATATATATATATATATATATATATATATATATATATATATATATACAGTAGAAAAAGAGGTCGACAAACGTGCGAAAAAACACTAGTTTTACTAACGTTTCGGCAGGTGGGCCTGCCTTCGTCGGCCTGCCTTCACTCCGACGAAGGCAGGCCCACTTGCCGAAACGTTAGTAAAACTAGTGTTTTTTCGCACGTTTGTCGACCTCTTATTCTACTGCATTTTCCACCGGATCCATTGAATATCATCCCACCATATATATACATATATATATATATATATATATATATATATATATATATATATATATATATATATATATATATATATATATATATATATATATATATATATATATATATATATATATATATATATATTTGAGGAAGGTTGATATGTGACCTTCAAATCAGCACAACGTTACGAGGGGGAGGTAAATGATGCTGCACGTGACTTCCGTGTCATGACTATCATTTTCGGATGTGTCGTTTACCTTCGTAATCTATTCATTTTACGTGATGCCAAATTGATATATGTGCAGCCAGCCAAATGGCCGCGTAAATGCTATTAGCGTGGTATGTTGTCATGTTATTACATGACACGCGTCTCCTGGTTATCATGTTTGCACCAGTCATATACCTTCGTCATTCGCCCCGCCACGGTGGTCTAGTGGCTAAGGTACTCGGCTGCTGACCCGCAGGTCGCGGGATCAAATCCCGGCTGTGGCGGCTGCATTTCCGATGGAGGCGTAAATGTTGTAGGCCCGTGTACTCAGATTTGGCTGCAGGTTAAAGAACCCCAGGTGGTCAAAATTTCCGGAGCCCTCCACTACGGCGTCTCTCATAATCAAATAGTGGTTTTGGGACGTTAAACCCCACAAATCAATCAATCATTACCTTCGTCATTCATTGACGCCACGTAACACCAAATTTGCTATATGTGGAGCTAGCGAAACGGCCTCGAGTTCTTCATAAAGGGCCCAATATACTCCAACGTAACGTTGACGGGCACACACGCTGGGCACATCGACGCTACGTTTGCAAAACACGAGCACTCTATTGTCGGACGTCAGGCTCGACAGGCGCGACCAGCGTCCGTCGGCGCGGCCCGACGGCAACTGGCGCGAAATGCGACAGCCGATGCGTTACCCAGACAGCAGTCACAACACTGTGTCTGCATATTTTCGAGACGGAGGGACGCCGGACGCGCTGAAACGTGCATGTGTCGAAGCAACGCAGCGCGGCACGCGCCTGCGAGTATATGGTGGGACCGGCGCCAGGCGTGGCGCGACAAAATGAACGGCGGCGCGCACGCACGCCGGGTCACGTCGAAGTGTATTGGCACCTTGAATGTGGCATGTAGTCATGTTCTCACATATGACGCATCTCATGATTATCACGTTTGCACCATTCACATACCTTCGTCATCAATTGACGTCACGTAATACCAAATTTGGCATAAAGCTAGCGAAAAGGCCGCGAGCGCATCATGCGTGCGGCATGTGGTCACGTTGTTACATGACACGCATGTCGTGATTATCATGTTTGGATGTTTCATTAACCTATGTCGTCCGTTCACGTCATGTAATACCGAATTTGGTATATGTGAATTGGCGGAGAGCACATCATGAGCATGGCATGTAGTCATGTTGTTACATGACATGTTTGTTATGATTTTCATGTTAGGGTCTGTCACTTGTGTTCGCCATGCAATCATATACTATACGAGCTTTGCAACATGTCATGTGAACGAAACCACCGCAAGAGGAGCAAAACCACGAAATGTAAATCATGACATTCCTGACATGCATATCATAATTTTCATGTTTTGACTAGTCAAATATGCTCGTTGTTCATGTTATGCAATACCAAGTTCGGTATCTATACCATTATCCAAATGGCCAGGAGAGGTAAAAGTCGTAGGCAGCTATATTAGATAGATAGATAGATAGATAGATAGATAGATAGATAGATAGATAGATAGATAGATAGATAGATAGATAGATAGATAGATAGATAGATAGATAGATAGATAGATAGATAGATAGATAGATAGATAGATAGATAGATAGATAGATAGATAGATAGGTAGATAGATAGATAGATAGATAGATAGATAGATAGATAGATAGATAGATAGATAGATAGATAGATAGATAGATAGATAGATAGATAGATAGATAGATAGATAGATAGATAGATAGATAGATAGATAGATAGATAGATAGGTAGATAGATAGATAGATAGATAGATAGATAGATAGACTGAAAGTCGCCGAAGTTCGCTAAGAAATGCTTCGCCTTTAAAAACTACGCATGTCATGTTAAATCCTTTTCGTCGTGTCCCGTGTCACTGTTGGCTACGTCAGAGCACATTCATCTAAGTAGAGGACCAACGTCACTGCATTGCCGTGTACGTAGGCCCATTCATATGCGCACGTCGTGACCCCATTCTCCGGGCGCGCGTCCGCAAAAGGAAGGGGGAGCAGCGTTCATCTTGAAGTTCGACCCATTTCCGTGGTGCGTAGTGTTGCAAATGTTCGCAAATGTGATCGTGAACGCCTCATCTATACGCATTGCACTTATCAGCTCAAAATTGTCATACCTGGTGAGTGGCCCGTTAAGAAGCTTCGCCCCTAAAAGCAACTGCTCGCGCTGCACAGCCGTTCACTAGCAACCCCGTACACGTATTCACAGGATCGCACGTTCGAAACTCAGTCAAGGGCGTATTTACTTGACTTTCGCTTGAGTTCACACTTTGCTTGACTCTAGTAGATGCGATGGAAGCAACAGTACGACAGTACCTTCAACCAGCAGTGGGGCACAACCCAAAATCAGTGCCCCACCACTGTTTGTTTGTTTGTTTGTATCCTCTAATCCATGGCTAATCCTCTAATCCATGGCTCTTGAGCTGGCACAAGAGGCCAAGGCCAGCCGCCAGTACACTGACGTGCGCAACTTCACGTTGCGTTGTCTTGTCTGCGATGTTGGACTCGTAGGCCAGGAAGCGGCGCGCCGGCATGCCCAGGAAACGGGCCATAGCAGCTATGGGGAGGTGTGATGGTTAAACGCATAGTTCGAAGCTCTTTTAGTTGATCGAATTGGGCCACCTCGAATCAGCATCAAAGAGAGGGTGAAATTGTTGCATGCATCTCTTTTCGTCACAGTAGGAGACGTAAAAGGATGGCTGCAATTGGATGTTTGTCTACTCCACCTAGGGTTACGCAGACAAAAGTGCAATCGGTGATTGCATTCAGTCGCTTGCTTGCTGGCCCCTCTACTGCTTGCTCGCATGCACTGGTGCATATGTAAATCTCTTCTTCCTTGTGTACTTTATATCTAGAAAAGGCAACTGTCGCGACTTCATCTGGCTGCCATCTGTTGTGTACACCACTCGTTGAAAGCAACGCTTCTTCTTCATTCAATGAATAATAATAACAAACATGAAATAACAATTAAGCATTCTCAAACCTTAGCCAATTACGCAACATTCACTTGATACTCCCGCCACCGTGCGACGCATTTCCTTGAGCCCCCCCCCCCCCACCGTTGGAAGATGCGCGCGGCTTTTTTATTTCAAGTGAATACCTTATTCACAAACAACACATGACGAATTCCGGACACTGATAATGTTCTAAATCGTTGGAATTCAGCGTCCGCCATTTTCTTTTGTCTCTTCTGTGTCTTTAGCAGTTTTATCCTCCATACATATATGCCAACGTGCTGTCGGCCATTCCAAAAATATTTTATCGCCTCCAATTTTCGTTCGAGGGACGTTTGCTTGCTCGCTTGCTTGATTCTTGTGATGCGACTCTTAGCCATCTCGTGGCCATGAAACTGGTGGTTAATATACGGATAAACATTTGACTGCAGGCAAAGAAAAACCACAACAAAACCCCCGAAATCTAGCTGGTTGACTGGAGAACAATAAAAAAGCGATTACTTATCGTTGCTTAAATATAAATATCTTCATCGCCTTCTTCCAATCGGTATAATTGTGTGTTAGGGCCTTTTTGAGTCTTTTTTTCGGCCTGAGGTCTAAAGCCATTAAAGTTATTATGAGTCCGCGTCATTGTGGAACGGTACAGCCAGCTTTTTGTACCATTCGATTAAAATGACTTCATATAGGTTCTAATCTGCACCTCGATAACCGCCATCATCATCGCCATTAGAGCCCTTTGGTGGGCAATCTCGGGCGCGAGTTGCACGTGCTGCTCGTGGCAAAATCGTTCCGCGGCAAGCGTCAAAACGTGCCTTCTAGCACCAGTGCTGCCAAAGCTCCATCTTCTCAACCAGAGCCTGGACGCGAACAAGAGATCGATGCCGACCTACGCTGCTCTCAAACATGCCGAGAGTAGGAAGATCAAGGCCAAGGCGTCTTTCGGTTCGACAAGCAGGGCTCTCAGCAATCAGCCATCCTGCCGGAAGGCGGACCTATCGTGCCTATTTGCTTATCCCGAAGTGCAGCGGAGAGGTGAGCGGCGTCTTTTTTGCGACGATTCTGAATACTGCGCCAAAGGTGCAGCTTTCAATCTCTGCATGAATTACGAAAAGGCAGAAAAAGCGCTGAGAGAAATGTGTTCAGCTGAGTCGTCCCCTCACATGATCAAGCCTATATAAAAACAAGAATAGATGGGAAGGCAGGCTAAAGAAATCCACCAAAGTCGCAAGCTATTTTAACTTTGACAGTAATCGCCTCACGAAGGATGAAGCAGTGTCGCACGCTCTCGTGGACTCAAATGCGTTGGATATTGCGAGGCTGCTTCGAAAATGTCTGAAGAAGAACGGACCATCCCTTGAACAAGACCTACTTAGTGCAATGAGGCCATCGCACGTTCAGTATGTGATCCATGAGCACGGGACCTTGACTGCCTTTATGGACCTCCTGCCGGGATTCGAACAAGACCTTGAAGGTCGGTACATGCTTCTGTGCTACGAAGGACTATACGGGAAAGTATGGGACTGCAGCAGCTCATCTCATACCCAGAAGGAGCGTAGCCACGGCCTCTATTCAAGTGGATCGAGCTTTGACGGCCTCCAGTGCGCGGACGACAGCGAACCGGAGGGCGAGCCTTGCAGCTCGTCGAGCAGCAGCTGCTACGAGTCAGCCGTCGAAGAGCAACCTGAAGAAAAAAGACATCGACTCAGGGACGCCTCTTGTCAGGGACCACTATCGTGCTACTCGCGAGGTGTACAAGCTGTGCAAAAAACATCCCATGCCGACACACAGACAGATGAGTGGTACGCTTGTCGGTTCGTTGAGGTCCAGTCGAGACTGCGAATTCGAGACGCAGAAGTCAAGCATCTGAAAAAGCGGCTGCAGAATGTACGACGGAACCAGGCCAGCGAAGTACAGCAGCTGCGTTTAAAGATCGAACAGCTTCTCGCAAGACCTCAAGTATCTACACCACAATATAGGGTCAGGACGACGAACCGCACTGCGTCGAGAAAAAAGGAAGCCGGTCGACAAGAGTAGGGCCTATGGCGAGGTTAGCACGCCACAGCCACGGCCACCACTGCAGCAGAGGATTCTACCAGTCCGTCGCATACGAGAAAACAATCTGCTAACGCCTCCAGTAGAAACAAAGATCCGGCCAATGGCACAGGCTGACAAGATGTACTCGAGGTCAGAAACGTCACTGTCTGTGAAAGAGGTGCATAAACTACGCGGCTCTGAGAAATCTGCTGATAAACACACAGATGTCGAATCCGTGGGGTCGAGACAGGGAAAAACAGGGAATAGCAGTACGGATATGCAAATATCTCGTATTGTCCGTATGGCAAAGAAGCAACGGCCGGACCTCAGCAACATCGAGATCCGAGAGTCTCTACGTCACGTACGCCTCACAAAAGGTGGATTATCAGGCACGACCTTTAGGGCCATCGTGGATGTTGCGCTCGGGCAACTGAAAGCTGGCCCTGAAGACATAGTGAAGGCATGCGAAGGCCGGCCACTGAAAACTTGGTCAACTACGAGAAATTAACTCTCCGTGTGGAAGCTACTTGGGGAAGAGCTAGGTTGATTGAAATTTCTTTTTTTTACATGTTGTGTCTATTTAATGACTTCGTACTTGTTTTCAGGAGAACGTTGCTTTCATATTTTTTTCTGCCCTGTGCTCTTTGTGTGACTTTCTTTTGAAGTATTCGCTGCACAAACGCTGCTACCAATGTGGCTTATATTTACGAAGCTTGAGGTAGGGCCGTATTCGGCGATCGCATTAGATTGTCTATCTGTGCAAAGCGAAGTGGAAGCATCACACAGCCATGTATGGTATACTAGTATAGGAACATGGCGTAAAATAGAAGTGAGGGTGAGGAACCTTCTTTTGCGCGCTTCACACACCCGTAAAGTGGGACCGTCGCAAGTGGTTCATGGGTATTCGCAGTTAATGTGGCGAATTGTTATGGATGATTCACAGCTGTGCTTTTTGACTGTTTGGATGCCAATGAACAGTTAACAACGACAGAGGTGCCGGGTTTTCATTTTGCTGAGAGGTGTGGGATGAACAGCTAACTTAAACGCCTTCCAGTGTCGTCTAATCTTCCTGCAAGTACGTAGTCAGTGAAACGCATTTTACCCATTATCTTGGATTCAGAGAACGATGTTGAACACTTTGCATGAGCTTCTGATAATTTAACGCGTACGTAATCGCCAATCGTAAAGTTGGGTCTTTTGTTGGGCCTGCGTTTCAACGGCGAAGCTTTCAGTTCAAGTTTCAAGTTCGGCAACAAGATTTATAACAAAAACGCACGCACTCTCTTCAGAATCAAGCTGTTGAAGCCATCCTAGGCTATCGGTAATCTTTCTATTATACATCCTTTATTCCAAATCTGAACAGTAATTTTTAAAACCACGAGATTCTTGGCCAATTCCCAATAGTGGGTAAGCGCCTTGAACAATAGGTGAACAACAACAGTCATCGCTATTTTGCGCCCCGTCGTGAAAACCTCCTCAGCCGGAGTTGTGTCACGAAAGGGGCATGCCCCTCTACTGTGTACATCAGGTGCCAGTATTAAATTAAAATGAACACGTGAAAAGCAGAGAAGGACAAAGAGAAAAAAATTGCCCGCAGCTTCCCTCGGGGGAACACTGAGGAGGATGCGGAAGCATGTAATTGATTAACGGGTGTTAAATTGCGACTTACTTGGGTCGATGGCTAAATTGGTTAACGTGGTTGTGAAATGGGGTGTTAAATGAGTGAACACGTACGGCACGTATGCGAAAGGGCGGTGTTTTATTTATTGCGACGAACTTTGAGGACGATGGCTTTGTGGTCGGTAAAGTAAAGAGTGAGTGGATCGGGTTGCATCGGTCGTAGGTCGAAATTTGCAAAAACGTGGTCGATGCAGGTTCCGCGAATGGTGGTCGGCTGGTGGTGTTTGCAGTCGTCGTGCGTTGCGCGTTTTAGCGAGTGTCGCGCGCGGCACAGATGGTGGGCGACAGCGCATGCGCGCGCGTCAGCTGTCGAATGTTCGAGAAGCGGTGCGGACGGCGCGGACGGCGCACTACAAGGCGCGAGTATAAGATGCTTCCGCATCTAAAAGTTGAAAAAAAAAACTCACAGCTTTGCCACAAAGGCGAAGCAATGAATGTGATAGCAACATATTGGAAGGTCACGTGCAGAATGAAAAACAGATCGACAAATGCCCCGCGTTTCTCACGCACAAATGACGCACGAAACGTACTCACACGTACGGATGCACGTGAATACGCGTCTCATTTGTTGCTTCGCTGTGTCTGAAAAGCGCGCGCTTTTCGCTAACGGAGATCGCGATTATTGCAGTGACCTTTGTGCGCCCCGTAACAACAGCAGCCTCGTTCCACGTAAGCCCGAGGCCAGTCAAAGCGTACGATCTTCCCCTTCTCACCTCCGCGAGATAAGGGTGCGTGAAGGAGCGTCGCTCTCCTTCTCTAAGCCGGGCAAAGTACGCGTAGGAGAATGGGCGCCGCTGCGCGATGTGGCGACTCGCGCTCATTGCAACATCTTGCTGGTTATGCTGAAAACACAATTCCCCCCGAGATGCTAGTGAGCAGCGGCAAGTGGTAGACATAAATAGCTTGCCACTTTAACGTTGCAGGACGTGCTCCGGTGTAGCTCAGTGGTTAACGCCTCGCTTTCACGACGCTGAGTTCCCACGCTCGATTCCGCACGCCGGAGTGGTTCTTCCTCACTTTCTTTCCTTGCGTTTTCGCACACACACACAGACACACACACACACACACATATATATATATATATATATGTGTGTATATATATATATGTGATGATATATATATATATATATATATATATATATATATATATATATATATATATATATATATATATATATATATATATATATATATATATACATGACATCGACGCCGACGCTGGTGACAGAATGCAGCCGAGAGTGTCCATATAATTGCTATCGCATGAATGAAACTAGAGAGTTTCACTCTCTAGTTTCATTCATGCTAGAGAACATGAAAATAGAGAGTTGTGAAGAGAATAAAGGCATGAAACGTTAACAGAAAACAAAAACAAAACGTAGACGAGCACAGAGATGAAGTGATAAAAGAGAGAGAGAGAGAGAAAGCGATAAAAAGATGAGGGTGAGAATAGTGATAAAGGGAATAAATATGTAAAATGATAGAGAGACAGCGAAAGACGTAAAACGAGATAGAAATATACAGACTTACGAAGAAGAAATGAAGAAAAAAACATACAGCAAAACACGTAGTGAACAGAAGAAATAATTAATAATACATGAATAAAGAGATACAAAAGAGCAGAAACAGATACAAAATAAAGAAAAAGGGAGAGGGGCAGAAACTCACAAGAAAATACACAAAAAAAGAGAGCAGAAAAGAAAGATAAAGAAAGAAAAGAGAAGCTAGGAATTAGGAAAATAAGCAGATAGAATGAGAGAAGAAAACATAAATAAATGTAGAAAGAACAAGCATGAGAAATCCATATAAATAACATGACAAGTAACAAATACCAAAAAATTGGCAGATCCCAAGTATAGAGGGAATCTATGATATGCGAAGCATGAGTGAGGAAGGTTGATAATTCACTTTAATATCAACACAACGCTACGAGGTGGACGTAAGTTATGCCGTACATGGCTTCCATATCATGATTATCATGTCTGGGCATGTCATACGCCTTCGTCGTCTATTCACGTCATGTGATAACAAATTTGGTATATGTTGAACTATCAAAACGGCCACGAGTGCACCATGAGAGTAGCATGCAGTCATGTTTTACATGACATGCCTTCCATGATTATCTTTGGACGTGTCGTTGACCTTCGCCGTCCATTCGCGCGACGTAATACGAAATTTGGTATATGAGAAGCTAGCGAAACGGCCGCAAGTGCATCATGAGCGTAGAATGTAGTCATATTACATGGCACGTATCTCATGATTATCATGTTTGCGCCAGTCACATACTTTCATCACCCATACGAAGTTCGCAAAGAAATGCATCGATTCAAAAATAATGAGGAATTAAAGCACTATCTGATGTAAATATGCTATAATATAACACACTAATCAGAACAAAACACGAATATGCATGCATCGTTTGGGATCCGTATACTAAACTAATATCAATAACCTCGAGAGAGTGCAGCGAAAGGCAATAATATTTAAATTTAACAAATTCTCAAGACGAAATGAACCCACCAAACTTATGAAAGCTAACCATACTGAACGACTCGAGATCAGACGACAGAAGCAGTGACTGGAATTTATTGAACTACTTTGCACGAACAATTCACCACGAGACTCATCTCTATATCTATCGCCCCTATTAACCCTATCCACGCGTCACCATATACAAGATGCATTAACACCCTGCTTGACGAACCCATTAAAAATTTTTTTTTCCTCCGTACAATACCCAAATAAAATAGTGATTTCGAATCGACACTATAATGCCGATTATTATTCATTTCTTTGTATAGCGTTTCGCCAGACATATCGACTCCATTTCTGTATTATTTTTTTAAATTTTGTTTGCCACTTTTTTCAATATTGTGGGCATTTAGTATACCAATCCGCTTCATCTGTACATTATCATCATTATCGTGTGTTGCTCATGCATCCTCATCGTTGTCACGTAGCATCATCATCTTGGTTCGTTTAACTCAGCTGTCGGCTGCCGGTTCCTCGGGCCTAATAAAGGTCTTCCAAACCAATACTTCATAATATGTTCACTGTTGTACCTTTTTATAGCCCTCTCTCATTGGACTACGTGCACGCAGTATTTGATAAATAATAAATAATTAATAACTTAATTAAAGAGACACTCCTAGCCTTTATCTATCTATCAATTCATCCATCAATCCACCGATTGTAAAAATAGGCTTTGAAGTGACTTTATTGCTCTCTTTAGAACATTTTGAAGTAGCGTAATTCTAGAAAGTTGAATTTTAAGATATGTTTGCAAAAAGCCACTATTACGCCGAAGGGAGAAGCAATGAGTGCGATTGCAATAACTTGGAATGTAACGCTGCGAATGGTTAGCAGATCGAAACGTGCAGCGCGCTGCTCACGCACAGATGACGCACGAAAAAAAAACACACACAGGATGACAGCTAACTAACAACCTTTACAACTCGACGCTTAAAGCGCTGTTTAAACAAAAACGACGCCATAAACGTAATCACAGGTACACATATGAATGCGAACTAACAAGTGCCCCAGTTGTTACATCGCTGAGTCTGAAAAGCGCGCTCTTTTCGCAAGTGGGGCCTGGCCAGCGAGCGAAGTTGACCTTTTCGACCCAGTTAACTCACACAATCCGGTGAAAGGCCAAGGCACATGATTCTCCCCACCGAAGGATGAGTGCGAGCGTACAAGCATCCAACCCACCCGCCCCCATGCGTGGGACAAAGTACACGGGGGAGCATGTACTTTGCCGCGTTGGCGCCTTGCAACGAGCTGGGTGCTGAGCATGGGCAGCCTTTTTTCTTTCTTGAGTTTTCCTATATACTATACGTATACGGTGCATGACGGCAGTGGTGGCAACGGTGAAAACCAGCCAAAACTGTCTATATAATTGCTATCGCAATAATGTTTTGTACATACGCCTTTTTGGAAACTCCTAATATATACTCAGATATACTTGTTGATGTAAACTGGTACAGCTCAAAAACAGGCATAACTGCAGTTGAAGAGAATGGAGTAATGGTTTTGCTTGTAAAGAAGGGAGGGGCAGTGCCTACATGTGTTTACACGAGTTTTTAAACGACCGGCCTTGGACTACCCACAGTATCAGCTGGGTGCTCTCCTTTACTTTCACCGCTATCTACAAGCTCACGCAAAGGGCAACGGTTCTCAAGTGTTATCTGAATACTCGTGGGAGGATCGCAATCCCACCAAGGGTAAGGCGATACCCAAGGCTGCATGCAGCTTGTGCAGACTAACGAAATCACACACGCGAGTCGTCCACGTGGAGAGCTTGAATCAACAAACAAGCGGGCAAAGATTTCGGTGAACCGGTGTCATTTTCGTGGTCACGCGGGATATAGACGCACCACAAGGGCGTAGCAACGACTGTGGTGTTATAGACCATGTCTGCCTATCGTGGAGAGGAGAGAGCGAACCAGATATGCTGGCTGGCTGCCACTCAGACGGACATCGCAGGAATGGGCAAGCAGCAACACTGTCAGATAGGCGGTTTGGTGCCTCGCGTCGCACGACCAGAATGCAAAGGCGGATAGTGAAACGCGACTGCGTGCTGCAGGGCTTATTTGCGACAGGGTGACGGAGCTGCGGTCGTGGCGTGAGAAATTGTCGGGAAGGTGCACCTCGAGCGGACTTGCACTATATAGAATAAGCTCTGTGTCAGGACACCGAAGGTCAGCTTCAGGAATGCGCGGTGTGCGAGCACTATTACATCCGCGTCTGCGACGTGCTGCTTCAAGCGGTTCATGCAAGCGGGACGCTCTGGGCTTTTCGGACTACAGCATGGCGTACCAACACAAGAGCCTGTTGGAGCTGGTGCGGGCTCTGGGCGTGCTCAAGGTGTGCTCGTACGACTGGCTGGTGGACAATAGTCAATGGGTGAGCTTAACAACTATGACACCTGCAAAGGAATATACCAGTAGCCGATGACAAGCTCGAAGGATTTAAATGCTGACAGTTGTCCCGTCCGCGATGCCCTCTTTTCGATGACCGCTAGCCGATCAGGGCACCGTCCGCGGACTTCTGTAACTGTCTCTCAATTTTTACTTTTCTCCATATTTATTTTATTCCCTCTTCATACGTCCCCTTGTTAACGAGTGCTGAGGTATCGCACTCTGATAGAGACAGTTGCGGGGTCACTTTTCTCTTCATTTTCTCTTTTAGAAATACTACCCCACCTCTCCCTCCACGACAAGTTAAAAAATAAAAAGTGTACCACTATCTACTAGTGTTAGTCGCGTCCAAGTAGAGCTGACATTTGCTGAGACGCAATGGTTAGGACGAACCAATACAAAACTCAACTCTCGTCTATACGTACACATTATTATCTTCGCCGCTCGTCATTCAATAGAGTTGAAGTTCTTGATTGTGCCGCGTTTCGCATGCTACAATGCGGCCTCGTGGACGCAGCCTACATTATTTCTTCGGCTGTCACCTTCTATAGAAGCAGCAGGTGTTGTATAGGGTTGCCCACTTCAATGTATCGTCACGTATCTTATAGCAGTATGTGGCACTGATTTTGGGATGCATTCGGAGGCAGAAATGAGGGGTGCCAATGACGTGAGCGATGACTTGCAGGACTGGCTACGTTTTTTTGTAGATGTGTTTTGTTTTTGTAAGACACAAGGAGCATGATTTATAATCAGTAATAAATGCGCGAATAGGCAAACAGCACACCACTCAAGTGGAGGCGCACACACAGATAGAGCTCCTACCCGTGAGACGGCGTTGATACAGAAGGGGATCACAGAAGCCGACAAACTCAGCTTACGGTCAGCAACGACCGAGAATAGTAGGGAATCACATTAGGGAGAAGCCGGGCCAGAATTACTGGCTACATTTCTCGGCATTAATACGAGTAACTGCTTTCTGCCCAGGTGTGTTTCTGGTGGGTATCATGCCAACATACTCTGGGTGGATGGATGGATGGATGGATGGATGGATGGATGGATGGATGGATGGATGGATGGATGGATGGATGGATGGATGGATGGATGGATGGATGGATGGATGGATGGATGGATGGATGGATGGATGGATGGATGGATGGATGGATGGATGGATGGATGGATGGATGGATGGATGGATGGATGGATGGATGGATGGATGGATGGATGGATGGATGGATGGATGGATGGATGGATGGATGGATGGATGGATGGATGGATGGATGGATGGATGGATGGATGGATAGATGGATGGATGGATGGATGGATGGATGGATGGATGGATGGATGGATGGATGGATGGATGGATGGATGGATGGATGGATGGATGGATGGATGGATGGATGGATGGATGGATGGATGGATGGCATGAGAAACATTTCACCGAAACCGCACAGCTCCTGACCGTGGGTGAGCGGGTTCTGGGCCGCCATCTCCTGGGTGCCTTGGTGGGCCCCACTTTCTACCGGCAGTTCGTGGGCGGAGCCACACCACAGGAGATGCACACCTGCGTGGATAGACTGGCCGCTGCTCGAGTGCGCACCATGGTGGCCTGCTCTCTCGAAGAGGAGGAGGACGGCGCTCAGGGGAGAGTGGCCGCTTCAGCCTCGCAGAGGTAGTGATGTCACCACACCTGATTCCCAGCTCGCCTTCTGCAGGCCTTCTCATATCTCCCCGTGCTACAGCTATGAGAGTCGACGTAGTATGTCGAGCACAACGCTCTATACTGAGACACAAAGCGCATGTTTCGTAACGGACTCTCTATAAAAGGGGAAAGGACTTACCGAAAGTGAAACAGATGGGGCTTTAGCTAAGTCCGCCTATTATCTAGACAATGAATACCCCAGGTATAAAGTAAACGAGATCAGATGGTATGCCATAGGTATTTGCCGAGAAAATTGAACTGTCCTCTTAAATAATTTTTCCCTTGCTTGTGAATCGCAAACGACGTATACAGCACGTTGTTACAGCGCATGCGTGGGTTTTATTCACGCAGGCGCATGGAGATGTACACGCGCAACGGCGAGAAAGTCCTATCGTGCTTACGCATGACGTCGCAGTTGCGCTCGGAGTCACCCATGATGCAGGTCAAGATGAGTGGACTGCTGCCACCCAAATTATTGGTATGCATCCTAACGTGTTCAACATGGTTCGAGATATTTGACGTGGGCGGATATTTCGCAGTTTAAATGTACTCGTAATTCATCATCGCATGAGAACAACGCGATAGATGCGAAGATTTCATGAGGCTGCTTGTATAACCGAGACACACGTTTCATACCGCAAATAATTAGTCGAACTACTTTAAAAAGCATGGTCACGAATCTTGAATATCGTCCGACGAAACTTGAATCTCGTCCTTCAAGGAACACGAACCAGGATTCTGACATGCGAAAAACCTGAATCCACGTATTTGTGGGGCGCACTGGCGTAGCCAGAGGGGCGGGAGGGCTTACGCTATGCCCCCTAAATCTATTACTTTAGCATTTTGCGAGTGCGCACACATAGAAACGCACACAATAAGAGGCATAAAATTATTTGGCCCCCTCTCCCCCCCCCCAAAAGAAAAGAAAAATCTTCATTGCTAGACCCTTGTGAGGGGCGTAGCCATATAAACTCGGTTTGAGGTGGTCTTGCGGCTTCGCATGAGCGCATAATTTAGCGGTGGAACCTTTTTGTTTTTTTTCTTGCGTGTATGGGACCGTATAAGCACGCTTCGAATGGTGGGAATCTACGTGTTCTCACATATGCACAAGTTCAATATTTCACCTTCATTGCAACTTTCACAACTACTGAGTTTAATAAAATAACTCAAACCGAGTCACTTATTGAAGTATATACATGTAGTTCCACACAGAGAACGTAGTAAGCTGGGTGATCTATCGATGAAGTTATCTTTCATAAGACATAGATGTGTATACTGAGAAATCGACAAGTACTGCTGACTGGGAGAGTTGGTGCACGATAAAATGGCATTGGTTTAGCGCAGCTCAGTTACAGCGTGAAGGAAAGATACTATACAGTCAAGACGGGGGAAAAAACGTGACAGTAAGACTACCCTGAGAAGGCCTGCGTATATTGTACTCACTCCGTTTTTCACAGTCATACTGTCATACTGTCACGAGTGAGTACGATATACGCAGGCCTTCTCAGGGTAGTCATACTGTCACGTTTTTTTCGTACGAAAAAAACGTGACAGTATGACTACCCTGAGAAGGCCTGCGTATATCGTACTCACTAAAAATAAAAAACAGCCATTAGATTTTATTTGTACGTCCTAATTTGCCGCGCATGTGACTCTCTTCAAAGTTACACATTAGCTCTCTTCCAGGTGTCATGACTCTCCATCAGGAGCATAACAATAATCTCCAAAGAGAGTTCACAGGTGCTTTTATGGACACTCAAGTCCAAGAGAGGACAGAAAGAGTAAAAAAAAGAGTCACTAACAAAAGCAGTCAAATAACTTTTTTTTTCTTAGAGTGTAGTGACCGGGGTAATCTTGTTCTCCTCGTGTGATGCAGGTGCACCTGACACACATCTTCGATTCTGCGGAAAAACCAGAGCTCATCGTCGGTTGCCTTGGGGACGCGATTCGCAGCGAAAGTTACAGGGTAAGCATGACGAAATAACAAGAGAGAACTGGATTTTTCTTTCAATAGAAGCGTACCGACTCGCCAAGTCTGCCTCTCTGTTTAAGAAGCGATGGCAAACGAAATTTTAGGCGCGTACAGGTGAGCGAGAAGAACTTTGGATACTGAGTGGCATACAAATCTAATGGCGCAGTAAACAAATCAAATTTCGAATACAATTTTTGAACGGTTTGGAATAAAAAGTTCGGCAGATGCCACGTATTTTGTGAATGAAATCTACTTTATGTGAAGCATGCCGAGGGGATGATGATGCCGTAAATTTTTATTGATCGACACGTTATGAAATGACGCTAAATATATATGCCACACACACACACACACACACACACACACACACACGCACACACACACAACGCGCGCATGCACGTGTGTGTGTGTCCATGCCTCCTTCTCCTCGCTTCAATTTATTTGAGATAATTTGTAGGAAGTACATATTCTTACGCGTCCCTTAATATACTAAGGCATCTGAATGGTCGTTTATTGTGTATATATATCTAGTGAAGAGGAATGCCCACTACCCAAGCGACATCGACACGTTGGCGCCAGGCACGAGCTAAGACTGCCTGGTTGATGCTGCAACGCTGCCCGTATACTCGGCCTGCTCTTGCTGCTTCGGTACCGACGCCGCTACTACTGTTTACCTTGCATTTACATTATATTTTGGTGGAGGCTGCTGCGGTTTACCCCGACCCTGGAATTGCGTAGCCGAAAGCTGCCGTCCGTCATGCCTGACGACGTTGTCTTCACTCCCCCCCGGGCTTCGCCACCCAGGGGCTGTCCCGGTGCCCAGCTCCTGCGTGAACCCGACATCTCCAGCGGCACAGACGAGAAAGACGTTGAGGATTGGCTGGAATCCTACGAACGAGCCAGCGCTACCAACAAATGGGATGATGCCATGAAACTGGGTACCGTGATGTTTTATTTAACGGATGTCGCCAAGCTGTGGTACAGAAACCACGAGACGGACATTCCTACTTGGACGACCTTCAAGACCTGCATCACAGCTGTTTTTGGACGCACAGGGGTGCGCAAACTTCGCGCAGAACAACGCCTACGAAGCCGGTCCCAACAAACTGGTGAGACATTCACCAGCTACATCGAGGACATCCTCGACCTCTGCCGGCGTGTTGACCCGACGATGCTGGAAACTGACAAGGTACGACACATTATGAAAGGCATTTCCGACGACGCCTTTCAAATGCTCCTCTCGAAAAACCCGGCCAGTGTCTCGGAGCTCATCGAGCTGTGTCAGAGTTTTGACGAACTCCAACGACAGCGTCTTCTCACGCGACACCCTAACGTCCCGGATGACACCCTCTCAAGCTTGACAACCACTTCTGACCATCACTCACTGCTATCGCAGATCAAGGAGTTTGTTCGCGCTGAGGTCGCTCGTCAGCTGTCGCTGCTATCAACAGCCGGCCAACCACCATCACATCTGCCAGCGAACATTCGTGAGTTCATCCAGGAGCAAGTTTGCACTGCTCTGCCACCTGCCCGTGACACTTCGCCGTTTTCGACCCCTGTGGCCTGTGCCGAGGTGAATGCACCTCTAAGCTATGCTGAGGTTGCCGCAAGGCCACCTCTCCAGACATTTAGGTCACTACCCTCAGCTGTGCCCACTCCTCGGTTCACTCAGCCAAGGTCCCTTCAGAGTAGTGGACAATGGCGTACACCCGACAATCGGTCAATATGCTTTGCCTGTGGGTTGCCTGGCCACATAGCGCGATACTGCCGCCGGCGTGTCCCTGCCTATCAGCAGAACTACCACCAGAGCTTCGAACCTGTCTCTTATGTGCCACAGCGCCCTTCGTTCGCAGGCTCTCAGCGTCCCGACCAGATGTCATCGTACGCCGACCACCACCCACCTGTTAACCGTCGCTCGCCATCACCTCGACGCCGCTCGCCATCGCCGATGCGTCGTCGTCCTTCATCGCCGGAGTGGGAAAACTGATTGCCGCAGTTCCAGAGGCAGGAACTGCGACACCCGCGAAAAGACCAAGGCCTCTCTCTTCACCGACGAATGTACTCGACGTATATGTGGACGGCGTCGCTGCACTCGCTCTCGTCGACACTGGTGCCGCAGTTTCAGTGATCAGTGCCAGACTCTGCCACTTGCTCAAAAAAGTTATGACGCCCCGCCGCGGTGGTCTAGTGGCTAAGGTACTCGGCTGCTGACCCGCAGGTTGCGGGTTCGATTCCCGGCTGCAGCGGCTGCATTTCCGATGGAGGCGGAAATGTTGTAGGCCCGTGTGCTCAGATTTGGGTGCACGTTAAAGAACCCCAGGTGGTCGAAATTTCCTGAGCCCTCCACTACGGCGTCTCTCATAATCATATAAAGGCTTTTGGGACGTTAAACCTCACATATCAATCAAATCAAAAAAGTTAAGACGCCACAAGCAAGTATCTCGCTTCGTACAGCAAGCGCAGAGCACGTCACGCCGGCCGCTGCCTGTACTGCTCGCATTGCGATTGACGGTCTTATCTATGTCGTGGAGTTACTAGTGTTAGATTCCTGCTCCCATGACCTCATTTTGGTCTGGGACTTTCTCTCCGCTAATATGGCCGTCATCGACTATTCGCGCGCTGAGGTGGCATTTGAAGTGTTTAGCGACGCTACTTTACACGACGCTGTTGAAACCGGGGACAAACTATTTGTTGCTGAAGACGTTACGATACCGCCGCACTCTTTCGCCCTTGTCATGGTGTCTTGCAACGCGCTCGCCGAGTCAAGTGCCCTTTTCACGCCATCTGCCGTTTTCGTTCGTCGCAAATGTTCGCCGCTTCCTCATGCCCTTTTGGAACTTCGTGACGGTGTCAGCAGAATTCTCATCTCGAATCTGCTGTCATCTCCTGTAACACTACTTCGGGGCGAGTGCGTCGGGCGTGTTTACAGTCTCGACCCATCTGCAATTATTGACATCCCAACTGGTTCTTTCGCCAAACACGAAGTCGCGGGATTAACGTGTGCCTCTTCGCCGCAGAACACTAGACCTGACATACTGAGCAGCTCCATCGCCGACAAGTTAACCGTTTCGCAACGTGCTCAGCTTCTACGACTCCTGAACAAGTTCCGTTCTTCCTTTGACTGCCAGCATAGTCCCCTCGGCCGCACATCGGCTGTGTGTCACCGCATCGACACGGGCACCAATGCACCACTGCGTCAAAGACCCTATCGCGTGTCCGCGACAGAGCACCAGGTTATCAGTGACCAAGTAGCTGACATGCTCAAGCGTGGCGTCATCCAGCCTTCGAATAGCCCCTAGGCATCTCCAGTCGTTCTCGTTGAGAAGAAGGACGGGTCAATTTGCTTCTGAGTTGACTACCGTCGTCTTAACAAAATAAATCGAAAGGACGTTTACCCCTTACCGAGAATCGACGATGCCCTTGACAGCCTCCAAGGTGCGGAGTTCTTCTCTTCTATTGACTTACGGAGCAGCTACTGGCAAGTCCCTATGGCGCCTGAAGATCAGCCTAAAACGGCCTTTGTCACACCTGATGGTCTTTACGATTTCCCCGTCATGCCTTTCGGTCTTTGCAATGCGCCCGCAACATTCGAGCGGATGATGGACAATCTTTTGCGTGGCCTGAAGTGGAAAACATGCCTGTGCTACTTAGATGACGTGGTTATATTTTCGCCAGATTTTCCCCCGCATCTCTGCAGGCTAGATGAAGTACTACAGCGCCTAACTAACGCCGGCCTTCAGCTCAACCTGAAAAAATGCCGCTTCGGTGCAAGTCAGCTCACGATCCTCGGCCATGTTGTCTCTAAAGACGGTATTCTTCCTGACGCCGCCAAACTTCAGGCAGTTGCAGAGTTCCCTATACCCTCATCTCTGAAAGATCTGCGAAGCTTCCTTGGCCTCTGCTCATATTTCCGCCGCTTTATTCGGAATTTTGCGATGATCACCGCCCCCTTGACTGAACTTTTACGGAATGACTCGAAAAGTTACACTTGGTCACCCGCCTGTGATGATGCCTTTAAAAAGTTGCGGCACCTGTTAACCTCACCACCAATCTTGCGTCACTTCGACCCAACTGCTCCGATTGAGGTGCACACCGATGCAAGCGGTGTTGGACTCGGCGCCGTTCTCGCGCAGCGCAAATTGGGATTCCAGGAGTACGTAGTCGCTTACGCAAGCCGTACCCTCACCAAAGCGGAGAAGATTTATTCTGTAACAGAGAAGGAGTGTCTGGCAATTATTTGGGCTCTAGGTAAATTTAGACCGTACTTATATGGTAACCCTTTCGACGTAGTCACCGATCACCATGCACTTTGTTGGTTATCCACGTTGAAGGACCCCTCCGGCCGTTTAGCTCGCTGGGCTTTGCGGTTGCAAGAGTTTCACATGCGCGTTGTCTGCAGGTCTGGCCGACGTCACACTGATGGCGACGCGCTATCGCGTTCACCTGTATCATCGGAAAGCTTTGCTTGTCTATCTGCCGTGGACGAAACGGTTGCGTTTTCAGCAAACTGCGACATGGCTTCTGAGCAACGTAAGGATGACTGGATCAACACTCTTCGGCGATTCCTATCAGACCCATCAACTTCTCCATCTTCTCGAACATTGCGCCGTCAAGCGGTTCACTTTGAGATCCGCGATAACCTCCTTTACCGCAGGAATTACAAGTCTGACGGCCGAAAGTGGTTACTGGTCATACCTCGCCATCTTCGTGCGGCAATATGTTCAGCTTTCCACGCTGACCCTCAGTGTGCACATGCGGGCACCTTCAAAACATATGCTCGGCTTTCCTCCCGGTTTTATTGGCGAGGCATGTACACCTTTTTGCGCAAGTACATTCAGTCATGCCCGCAGTGCCAACGACGGAAAGCTCTGCCTCATCACACCTCTGGTCCGATCCAGCCAATCCCTTGCCCAGCCAGGCCTTTCGACCGTATTGGAATCGATCTGTACGGACCTCTTCCATTCACGGCTTCCGGAAACCGTTGGATCGTTGTCGCTGTTGACTACTTGACGCGATACGCAGAAACAGCCGCTTTGCCTGCTGCCACAGAACGCGACGTATCATCTTTCCTCCTGCGGAACTTCATTCTCCGTCATGGCGCACCGCGTGAACTTCTCAGCGACAGAGGACGTGTGTTCCTCTCCGAAGTCGTCAACGCACTCCTCGACGAATGCCGTATCATTCACCGGACTACCACCGCCTACCATCCCCAAACGAATGGCTTGGCGGAAAGACCGTACCCTTGGCGACATGATATCTAAGTATGTTGCCTCAGACCACTCCGATTGGGACCTCACTCTGCCTTTTGTAACATACGCCTACAACACCGCTCCACAGGCGACTACGGGCTTTTCGCCATTTTTCCTGTTATATGGCCGAGACCATTCCACCACACTAGATACCATTCTGCCCTACCACCCTGATTCCTCCGAGTCTACGCCCATCTCTGAAGCTGCCCGCCGCGCCGTGGAATGCCGTAAGCTCGCCCAGTCATTCACAACCATCGACCAATGGAGACAAAAATCTCGGCGTGACGATAACCACCCGTACCCTAACTTCGTTCCGGACACCCTTGTGTGGCTTTGGGTTCCAGCTGTTCCTACAGGTCTTTCTTCGAAGTTTGTTTCAAAATACCAGGGACCCTACCGCGTTGTCTCGCAGACTTCACCTGTTAATTACATCATCGAACCCGTGACGCCATCCACAGACCAGCGCTTTCGGGGTCGTGAAACTGTTCACGTACAGCGGTTGAAACCATATTACGATCCACTCGTACTCTGTTCTCCTTGAGTCGCCAGGATGGCTCTTTTTCTGACGGGGAGGATATGCAGTGAAGAGGAATGCCCACTACCCAAGCGACATCGACACGTTGGCGCGAGGCACGAGCTAAGACTGCCTGGTTGCTGCTGCGACGCTGCCCGTATACTCGGCCTGCTCTTGCTGCTTCGGTACCGACGCCGCTACCACTGTTTACCTTGCATTTACATTATAATACATATATACGCCTCAATCACCGGCTTTTTCATTCCTCCCGACGACACCAGCACGCACTCGAAGCGCTTAAGCTCACCTCATTAACATGTCTTAAACTTCAAAGAGGAACGAGCGGCCAGCGGATTACACGGAAAGGGGAAATACAAGAACGGCGGCACACTGCCCACTTGGGGAAGGGTGGGTGTGGGAGAGGTATTGTTGACAATGATGGCATTGCTCATCTACCTCTGTCCTACTCTGTTGAAATGCTGCCCCTTTCTAATTACGCCGTGTCGGTCTTGCTTCTTCTCCTAGATTTTCTATATTTTATTTTTTGTTTCTCCTCCCGTTTCGCTGTTTCTTCTTTTTTTCTCTCTCTCTCTCTCTTCTTTTTTTTACTCTTCTTTTGACCCCTTCCCTCCTGGCTCGACAGGCTATAAGAAGACACGGAACTTGTGTAAATATTATTATGCCTTGAAAAAGACGGGGTCCCCGTCGAAACGTCGGCACAATAAACAGTTGTTATGTGAAAGCGGATCTACTTTCACACACACACACACACACACACACACACACATATATATATATATATATATATATATATATATATATATATATATATATATATATATATATATATATATATATATATATATATATAATGTGAACTCCTAATAACTTCACGTGCTACGTGACGCTGAAGAACAGGCTCAGAAAGAGTGTGCCACGTTGAAATTCCCATATATACGCAATAACGTGGTGGTAGAGCATCGAACGCGTTATTCGAAGGTCGTTGGTTCGGATCCTGCCAACAGCAAGTGATCCTGCTGTAGTTATATATATATATATATATATATATATATATATATATATATATATATATATATATATATATATATATATGTGTGTGTGTGTGTGTGTGTGTGTGTGTGTGTGTGTGTGTGTGTGTGTGTGTGTGTGTGTGTGTGTGTGTGTGTGTGTGTGTGTGTGTGTTGCACACATAAAGATATGCTGTTGAACAGTTGCAGATTTAACCATTTGTTGCACTTTGCGCAACGATGTCAACAGGAACATGAGTATTGGGAACAACAGATGCGATAAGCTGATAGGAAGCCCTGCTGTTCGCGAGGATGGTAGCCCTCGACGCTGCTCGATAAATCAACTTCTGTGGATGGCACCTACTACGTTTGCCGTTAACCCGACGTTACGACTCTATAAGTAATGTTTATAAAATTGGATATGCAGCACTGTAATCCGAATTGACGTTTCACAAACGTGAGATATAAAGATGTGGGGTTTAACGTCCCAAAACTACCATATGAGTATGAGAGACGTGGTAGTGGAGGACTCCGGAAATTTCGACCAGCTGGGGTTCTTTAACCTGCAACCAAATCTTAGCACACGGGCCTATGACATTTCCGCCTCCATCGGAAATGCAGCCGCTGCAGCCGGGATTCGATCCCGCGGGTCAGCAGCCGAGTGCCTTAGCAACTAGACCACCGCGGTGGGGCGTTTCACAAACGTCAGGATCTATTCGAAAAGTATTGCCAAGAGCTGGTGTCAGCACTGACAATTGGGCGAGCTGGTGTTGGTTCATAGTTATGAACTGCGCATAAAAAACACGCGGAACACAGATCTGCGGTAGAGCATGCTTAATTGCCACGCAGAATTCTGAGGTTTGATTGCTGCTGGGACCTTGACATTTCTTCGTCGCATTCGTCGGCATCGGCGTCAACGACGCCGATGCCAACTTTTTCTTAACACTCACCCGTTAAAATGGCTAATGCGTGTTCTCGCCGTTCCTGGGTAGATACGAAATGTCAAGCACCTGCGACACATACTCGCATACCAGTGACACATACCCGACCGCCGGTGTGTGCCACTGTCTGGTGAAAAATGTTTGTCGACGTAGGTAACAGGATTGTGACATTACTAACGCAATAACACTAAAAAGCTGGTTTCAAAGAAATTCCGGCGTCGGCATCAGCGTCGTTGGTTATGAGCGAAAAATTGAGAACGATGCAAATTGAATAAGCAAATGGTAAAAAAACTCAGGTGCAAAGTGAGAACCAAACCAGGGTTGCTTGAATGGAAGTGGAGATCAAACCCGGGTCGTTTGCATGGCAAGCGAATGTTCTACCACATGGTCACGCGTCTGCTTGGGAAAACAGTGAAAAGAATTTCCCCTGCGTGTAAATGCACTGAAAGTAGCTTTCATGCTTCACAAACACACGCGTTCAGTATACATACTTTACAATGCAACATGAAAGATAGCAGTAATAATGCATGCTACAAGCGTCGATTGCCAACGGCCGTCAGAATATGTGATTATCTTAATGGCTCCGCGGTTGAGAGCCGGTATCCCACTACAAAAGGCACACATCTACACCGGTCTATTTACACAAATATATCAACACTGGTATCTAGCATATTCGCCTCCATCGAAAGTGCGGCCGTCAGGGCAGGTGTTCAATTCTACGTCCTTCGGGCGAGCAGCCGAGCACAATAACCACCGCAGTGAAAGCAGGGCCTTCATTCGCATGCTTAGAAGCTCAACACTTCAGTTGCTACAGGCAACTATACGATGGACATGCGTTCATATATCCAGGTGAGAAGGAACGACAACGACCTCCATTTAAGATCGAATACTCATATCAGAAACGCCTGATCACCAACAAGCCCATGAGTGAGTGAGTGAGAGAGGGAGGGAGGGAGGGAGGGAGGGAGGGAGTTAAACAACTTTACCAGGTTCCCAATAGACGCGAGCAAACTCACTGTCACCTGGCTAGGCCCACTCGGGGACGATCAGGTTTGAGTAACTCCAGATCAGGTTGAACCTGCAGGCCCTCGCACGGGTCCTGCATGAATTATTTGAAAACAGCACACTCAAATAGTACGTTACCAGCGCACGTATTCTAGGGCAACATTTGTGTGCCTGGCCGGCATTGGGTTTTTCGCTCACGTCAACGCCAGTACCGGAATTTGACTTACATCAAGCTTCGCTTGAAAAAAGAAAAGAGGCCTCTTTATCCAGTTTGTTGACCAAACTGTGTGGCATTATCTTCCCAACTATCAGCTCTTGCGATAGCGTACACACGTCACGCAGTAGCGCACGCACTGTCGGGAGAAGCGGTGATATGATAACACCAGAGTTATATGTCACTACAGCCGGTGAGTTATCGAAAAAAGAGTGAATCGGTGTTCCTTTTATGACGCTATAGAGAAGTGATAGTATCGTGTTAAATGCGACTCTGCGAAAACGCCTTTCGACCTCGTCGGCATCGGTTACCACAAGCGCTCAGTTCTTTGATTGTCTACGTTAAAGAGAGGAGTGCTCTTATAAGCTACAGACGGAAGCCGAAGTTGTTTCCCACAAATATCGAAGTGTCACGCGGAAGGAGAATGTTTATTGT
Organism: Rhipicephalus microplus; assembly: GCF_043290135.1. Lineage (NCBI taxonomy): Eukaryota > Metazoa > Arthropoda > Arachnida > Ixodida > Ixodidae > Rhipicephalus > Rhipicephalus microplus. Next base: position 158,248,385 of record NC_134700.1, on the reverse strand, counting down.
TTCACGAAAGCTGTTGTACAAGAAAAATTGAGATCTAAATAAGATAAAACACCAAAGATTGCTTATTTGAAACTAGGAGCAATAGCACAGACGACGTGTAACTGGGGCAAGTAGACGAGAACTATACTTCAGAAAAAAGAGTAAATGGGAATTCAAGATATGTCTGCTAGTTTTCACTAGTAAACAGTACAAGACACACGTGTAGCACCGGTCACGAAACTTGCACGAGCAAGCGCTTGTTGATGGTTCGAACCGCATTGTCCTCCATAAAAATCGAGCGATTTGCACAGGCTCGTATGGCTTCATTGAGTACGCCCAGCATGAGGCCATCGAAACCGCCGAGTCCTACCTCGAACGCACTGGTCTCAAGCGCTCCCCCGCAAAGTCGGAGCTCTTGATATATTTGCCCAAACGCAGAGATGCCAAACGCAAAGGGGGGAAACCCGCGGCTGAACGCAACACCATCCTGCACACCAGAGATGGTCGTGCAGTTCCCAGGGTCAACACCACCAAGGTCCTGGGAATGACCATCCAGTCTCGTGGAACCCCAAACGGTACAGAAGCTCAGGACTAAGACTGGGAACACCACGTGCGATCCTCACCCGAAATCCTGATGCAGCGGCGCAACTAGCTATAGCCATATATATATGCTCGACAGCAAACGGGAAGTGATCTGCAGCTACTCTAGACCGGCCATCACAGTATTTGAACACGGCGTCATCTCCGACCAGACGTTACGCATCCTCCGCAGCGCGCCCGAGTGCCCTGAAGAGCCACGCTGTCATCTGGTTCCCCACCCATTTCGGCCGGGTGCCCCGTCACACCTCAACGAGATCGTCCGTGATGCAGCGCGCGCACTTACCGACCACGCTGCGACAGGGCAACCCCGTCTCGCTGAGTTAGAGACCAATCGGCATGAACTCATTACGTACAACATCACATAACATTGGACGCCGCATTTTTCCACCCCCGCAAACCAAGCTTAACAGACCACAGGCGTTAACTCTATATACGCTTAGTACAAACGCACACGTACTCAAACCTTGCCAAGCTTTACGTTTACTATCTCGATGCGTACCCCAGCGACACGTACCCCTCGTGTGTATGCACAGCGACAGTCACACGCATGCTGTGGGAGTGTAGAAATGCTCATCCCGGCAAACAAGTGGGAGATGTCCCTCAGAAGCTCCCTTCTCGCCGACCAGCAGACCCACGATGCGGCCGCCAGGTACTCCCAGTTGGTCCCTACGTGGGAGACGCCCGGTTCGCGTTAAGCGCGTCCTGCGGGACAAAAATAAAGTTTTTCCATTCACAATCGTATGGCCTGTGAACCTTCGTGTGAGAACCAAATGCCCGAGGTATATCTAATGCTGTCGACGACGCAGGAATACTCCGACTTACGGCTGGAGAGCAGTGATCAGAACTTCGTCAAGCTGGCCCTGAGGAAACTTCGCAGCGTGTGCCAGGTAAGCGCAATAATCATCATTAACAAGCTGAGCAAACTTAACCCGGAGGGACAGTTGCTCGCGATCACCCACTCATATATTGTTCGGTAGAATACATGTATACGATGACTATTTAATTACCGCTTTTACTCACATACTAAAAACATTTGTTAACACCGACTAATGGTGATTAGTGTTAACCAAACAATGGCTACTGTAGGGTGGTGTTGGCTAAATTGCATTAACGTTTGTTGAACGTGACTATCCCATCGCCAACGTGGGCTTGTGGTGGTGAAATATTGGCAGCTGTAGCTAAACGAAGGCTTCATATTGTGACAAATATAAGACATACCTATATGAACTACGACCTGATTAACGTCAGCTAATATACTTGCTATTATCTGTCATAACGGCAACAATTCCAATCTCGTAGGTGCCTGCACCAAATTTGTATTAAGCAGCAAGCTTGTCGTCACACGTCAGTAGAACTTGAGTTTTTGGTTGCCGCGAAGAGTACATTTTGAGTTGTAGTGAAGGGCATCGAGGAGTAAGCCGCATCAGAACGCATTCTACACAATGCGCATAGTGCGTGGTCTTCTGTCACAGAAGCGAGAAACATGAACGCCCGGCTGCCTTACACGATGCGTCATGCGTTGCACTTTTAATCGCAGGCGGCAAAGGAAGTTGGAGTTACAATCCTGGTGGACGCGGAGTACTCGAACATGAACGGGGGCATCGAACTTCTGGGTCTCGCTCTGATGGCTGCCTTCAACGAGCGCACGCCACTCGTGTGGAACACGTACCAATGCTACCTAACGGTAATGGAGCACAGAAACTCTATGCAGTATTGTTGCCTCTGTAAACAAGTGAATTGCACCCGTGGAGCTGGCAGATCTGTCCCGAGTTCTATCCTGTTTTGTTCGACACGTCGGGACGCCATATCGCAGTGACTGAGCATTCTGTCAAAACGAGACATATGCAGTACTTTTTTCTCTTTTTTGCGTTTCCGTACTTGTAAAATGAGCATTGTTGCGTATTTAGCTGAAGCCTGTTTTAGGTGCCTTACGGCAGGCGTTTTTAAGAATATTTTCGCAGCAGTTTGACACACATACTGGTGAACTGCTCGATATGTTCTAAATGCTACCCGATGAAAGTCACAGCCCCCTCGAAATGCGCTTCTAGCTATTAAGTAATGTAACACTCATTAAGACCACGTTAATGTCGCTTGAAAATGCAGCCAGACATTTGTATGAGGAAAAGGAAGCGTTCTCGCGGGAGTTACGCATTAGCACTTGAAGAGAAACGCTGGGGAGTTGGACTGTGATAACGATCCGAAGACATAGAAGGATCGTAAGGAGTGCCATCCAGATATAGGAGGAAAATACTGCTTTGACAGCGCAGGACGCACCCGACAAGGTGTCACGACACCTGCGCCTGGCGGATCGCATGGGCTGCTCGTTCGGCGTTAAGCTGGTGCGTGGGGCCTACATGGACGGCGAGCGCAGAAAGGCCAGGGAGCACGGCTATTCCGACATTGTCTGCACCAGCTATCAAAAAACGAACGAGAACTACGACAGGTATGCGTAGATCCTTGCCGCCGCTCATTATTTGTATGAAGTGCCGAGACAACGATGGAAGTGTCATTTCTTATCTGCGTGTGCAAATCCTTGGATCCGCGCAGTCAGTCGTTGTCAAAGCATACCGCATCAAGAAAAGGCTACGATCATGTGATGTGTAATTAAATGAAGAAAGACCTGCAACATGTTCAGCTTTTACAGTTCGAGCAGAACGCCAAAAAATTCTGCATCATTGTTTCGAATGACGTTATTTTGTCGAAGTGCAATAGTTGCCTTTAAAGTTTCGGGTTAGAGTGGTGTGCGGAAAACGACTGACGCGTACTTAATATTCACAAAGGTTGGGCGCTGGGCTAGTTGGTATGGCGTGATTTCAGCGTTTAACAGTGAATGCAACGAGAGTGAACGAAGATTGGCGCTCTGGGTGTCTGCTCTTTGTTCGTCCTCTTGTGCGTTGTGAGACGTTGAAATTTCGTGCACTTAATCTTACGTTCATCTTGCGCATCGCACCCCGATTCTGGACTGATTTGTGTTCGCAACAATACAATCGCCCACTTGAAGAAGGAGAAGATGCTATTTAAAAAAAAAACGACTTTCGCAGAGGCGCGATACTGTCGAGGCTCCACGTTATGCTGCGTTGTCTCCCCCGCGTTTACAAAACACGGCATTCTTTTCCCCGAGGCATCACTGAAGACAAACACGAGCAGGTGCTGCAGGGATCCACTTTTTGTTCTGATCAAGGCGTGTGCGTATATAGAGTACCTAAAATAGGTTACAGTAGAAGGTTTTGTTGCATAGGCAAGCACAGGGTTTCCCTTCAGGAAGAGGGGATGAAGGCTCGTCGTTCGTGCGCACACCCCCTCCCTTTAGGCGACCAGGGGGGCGCCCTCCCCCTGCTATTCCTGCCGTGCGCACGCCTGTGGTTTCACGTGCCAAACTCATCCTATGAACAGTCATAAAACAGTTTCGGTTTAATATTGACGACCTTGGTTTCATTAACGTCTATGTCATGCATGGTAGACGAGGGTCTCTGCATTTCCTTTTCATATGAATGCAGCTGCCAGTTACGAAATCAAACCGGAGACCTCTAAATGGCATATATATCTGCTCAGATACCGCGTCGGGCTGTACTGGAATGCTTCCGTTTAGGACAGTTTGATTGCAAGGAAAAACGGTCAGGTTGGCACTGTCCAAACATTCTAAAGTTCGCGACTTTCTCCGCCATTTGTTCGAATTCTTGAAGGTTTACACCTGTGTAAAGTGCAGAGTATTAAGCAAACGTCATTTATGGAAGAACATGACACATGGGCTAGAAATAATTGACGCATTTCGTAGACGTTGTACCGAATTTTTAAGTTTCATCATTTATTCTCGATGTTGTATTTTCTCGCTATCTTGCTTTCCCGTAAATCATGTTTTGTTTCTAATATTGCTAAAGTACAGCCACGTTATAGAGAACAGACAAGGTTTTCGATGTTCCTGCGTTTATGCTCTTCTCTTTTCAGGGTGCTGTGCTACCTTCTCGAACACATCTCTCGGTCTGAGAAGGAGTGCCGTCTGGTGGTAGCGACGCACAATGAGCACAGTATACGCACTGCAACCACACGGTATGATGCCTTCGCAGAAGTGTGTGTAATAGTAGAAACGGTATGTTTGCGGCGGGATACCTTGGCAAGGGTGACCGGTTTCAGCTAGTGAAGGGCTCCACCGTCCTGTACGGTTCATTGGATTCAGTCGAGTCCAGCAACTTGGTTCTTCCGACCCTTCATAGGCACTGAACATGTGCAGCAAGATACACTTTTTTCTCGACTACCATAGTCCATTGTAACACGAGTATCGATTATTCAATTTATGCTTGCTCTATTATGTTATACACTAAACGATCACCATAAATTGCACCCTTGCACTTGTCACTGCCCTTATTTCTGTCATGCATTCTTCACACACACACACACACACACACACACACACACACACGCGCGCGCGCACACGTGTGTGTGTGTGCGTGTGTCCATGCCCTCTTCTCCTCACTTCAGTTTATTTGAGACAATTTGTAGGAAGTACATATTGTTATGCATCCCTTAATATACTAAGGCATCCGAATGGTCGTTTAATGTGTGTGGCATATAACAATCTAATCTTACCCAGCATTACCTCCTCTTTCCCATTCGCTCATTTTTTTTCATTGTTCCAATCTTTGCTGTCTATGTTGCAAGCACGAGCCTGGAATGCATCGCTACTTATATTCAGGATCTTGAAATATACTACATGTGCAGCCATACAACTTTAAGCCACTAGCAATGGGCTGTAGTATGTTTTGTGTCGTAACTCCATTGCACTGAGGACCACAACATGCCGAGTGGATGATCCAACAAAATTGCCGTAATATCGTGTTTTCGTTGACCATTTGTACCTCAAAAAAAGAGTTAATTGGTTTCGGTGGGCCCGTTATGTTTTGATCGGCGTTGCCCCATCTTCCTAGAATGCAGGAGCTGAGCCTGGCTGTCAACGACAAAAGGATCAGCTTTGGACAGCTACTGGGAATGTACGACCACATCACTTTCCCGCTAGGTGGGTCGCCAGTCAATTCTCAAGTTGACAATTCACTGTAAAACAAAGCTGTCAAAGCTTCGCCGCAAGGGCGAAGCAGTAAACGCGATAGCAATAAATATAAGTGGGATACGAAATAAGGCTAGCAGCTAAACAAATCTCTCGTCATCAAACCCGAGCTAATTAAACAAGATGAACATGTAAAAAAACAGCATCTGCTGCAGTAATGAAGGAACGTGTATGCTGACCCTCAAGAACAACGCGGACAAAGCTTTGAGCCACCTGCTGATCGCTGTGGCAATAAGGTTATTGAAAGAAGTTAGAGGTTACCCGTATTTCATATACGCGTCATTTCTGAGGAAGATTTCAAACCAGGTTTCGAGAATCATATTGGCACTGATTTCCAGGACGATTGAAATCCGTACACCCATTCTGACACATGGAGCGTGCAAAAGAAACGGAACAGAAAAAAAAGTGAAAAGAAGCACACCTACACAGGGTATTTGTGCTCCTTGTCGTTTCTGTCCCGTCTGGGTGCGCTGTTTTTTTTTTCTACTGCCAACCGTCCCGGGAACAATCAGTGTTCTAATATGGACGTTTTTGTTCTGTGGGCACGTTTCAACAGGAGGTGACCTCATCGGGTATCTTATAAAAAATGTTTGAAGCCATCCATAACCTAAAAGTAAAATTGAACACAAAATATAGAAGGAAGACAGTCATGCGTGGGCCGAACCGGGTCGCTATGCAAAGGGTCGGTGGGTTGCGTGTTCGAGGCACCTGATTTAGACGATCTCATCAAGTGCGACCAACATGAAACGTGTACGACGATCCTGCTTAAAATTTGTGTACCAGTTTAAAAGCCCTCTGTCCTGATCACACGCAGCCGCCCAGGGTTACAACGTGTACAAATCCATCCCGTACGGCCCGCTGACGGATCTGCTGCTGTACTTGGCGCGACGGGCCAGCGAGAACCGGTCCGTGCTCAGCAGCCCAGTCGTCGAGAGACGGATGCTGGCCTCCGAGATACGCCGCCGACTCTCGGCGACCTGGAAGAAGCCCCTGGAACCGGCACACGACTAACTCGATCGCCCGTTGTATACGGGATGTCACACGACACGTTTCGAGAGAGATACGATGTCAGCGCGTTGCCCTCGACCACGAAAACGAGAACTCTCGCCTTACACAGCGCGACGCCTGATAGTTGTTTCCAACTGCCCCGAGTGGCGGGATCAGTGTCGTGCTGTCTCTTCCTGCTCCTGCTATCTGTTCCTGCTCAAAATGAGGATAAACTGTGCTTGTTGGCGATGACAGAATGAGCCACAGTAACAGGGAAAGATGGAAGCGTGACGAGGTTATCACTTGTACAACAGGCGGCGTCAATGCTCAAGAATAGTGCATGTCTTCGTTAGAACGAGCATCGTTATTTATTTGGCTGCAGGTTTGAAAACTCCTCGATCCTTCGTGCCTCTCCTCAAATTCTCTTAAAGTGTCACTAAAGAGAAAAACTATCTTTCTCGTGTGAGTAAATTACTTTTTGAGCTCACCTACAACACCATGCTTGTCGCGAAAATACATTTGGTGAGAATACGACCAAAAGGAAACTGCTGGTGGCGATGCCATATTGAACTCCTCGCACCCAACACCGTGACGTCAAAGGTTTTGATCGTGTCTGCTAGGTTTTACGTGGCTCCTGCAGCCAATATAAATGAAGTGCACTGTACTCTGAGGGGGAGGGGGGGAGCATAGGCATATAATACCAAGTTTCAAAACCTTGTGAAGCCACTTGTGATGCAAAACTGCGAAAAATACGCTTTCGAATCCGGGACGTCACGTGCGGAGACTTCAGCTAAAATTTAAAAAAAACTTGGCCCCCCAATTTTTTCTTTCATTAGTGCACCTTTGATAGTAAAATTAATGACATCAGAAGCTTCTGAATATAATTTATCAATCAGAACCAATTCACTGCTTCTCTTTAGCGTCATTTCGGACAAATAAAAGTTGGCTGACTTTGCACATACCAAAGTACAATGTCGACAGCGAACGCAAAAAAGATTTCCTCGAGCCTAACACCGGGACGCGGTCAGCCTGGCCTTGACCGGCTTGTTCATGTAGAAGCGGAATACCCACCTGGCGTTTACCTGTTTGTTAACATATATAGGAGTCAAATACCCTCTTTAAGACCATTCTGAGCAGATGCCTGAAAATGTGGCCCGATGGTGACGCATAACCTGTTTGTCATATACTTTAGCACAAACAGACTCAGTGCACACGTACCAATCGTCTACAAAACAAAAAACGCGGAAGAACTAAACGGTATGGCACGTAAGATGGACGCAGTGGCTACTGGTCTCTATAGTAATAAGGACTTCGTGGACGAGACATGGCTGCGGTCGTTCGTTACGCTTGAGTAACGCCAAGAGTTTTAATGAGACTTGATCAAGCCAGCACACATGTGCTCAAAAATCAGGACACGTTATTTTTCTCTTCGTTACCATCACCCCATCCTCTCCGCAAAAGCCCAATTGTTTTCTGTATTGAAGCTGTTGAAACATCTAGATTCTAAAATAGAAGGCACCACACTAAAGTGTTTTCATTTTGTTATATCGTGACCATTACGATGGTTTGACTCGGATGTCTCAAGCTCGCCTCCGCCAGCGGGCCGCAGTCACGCAGATTGAACGCGAGACGTAGCGCCTAGACTGGAAGAAAAGGTATCGAAGCAAATTGTGTATGCGCGCGTCTTGTAACTTTTTGTCCCGTCTAGGCGCTCAGTTTCACATTCACTATGTACCAACTGGTCCCCCAGCAATATCTCTTGCGAAATTCTATCTCGCACATGTCAGAAACATGGCGAAAGTAGAAGCGGAGGAGGAGGGGCGGGGGCAGATTTTATTGTCAGCAACCGCAACCATTTGAAGAACAGCCATTCCAAAACCTCATATGTGGGCGATTTGTGTAAAAGGCTGGGCGCCAGCCTTCCAACAACATGTCGATACCTTTCTCCACGCATGACTTTCAATCTTGACGTTGAATCTGAAATGTTGTTTTCGTTTGTTGCTTATGTTTCAAAACATGGTGGCCACAGTGGGTGTCTCATGAAAGCAATGCTTTAGACCAGGTAAAGCCTGGGTTGTTCAGTAATCTAGTTGCGAAGAAAGTAAAACGTGAGGCGTTGACCAGCACGTACGGGCCGCGGTCCGCAAGCAAGGCGCATGCGGCCAACGCGCCGCGTATCTGAGACCCCTGGCTTAACTGATTCAAATTAAGGAGGAATTAACAAATAAATAAGCTTCCAATGGATCTTGCTGACACATCGATGAAACAGCTGTTGTTCTTGGAAATCTTTTTATTACAGATGAACTGCCCAATGATGCTGTTTTGTAATCACTATGGCCGCTAAACACAATACAGCCGCCATATAGTTATTGGGGAGTTTTATAATACCATTTGCAAGCGCTGCGGGCGTTGCGAGCGTAGCGCGCGCCTTATGAGCTTTAGAATAGCGTTTGCCCTGCTGCACCGCAACGCACGATCGCAGCGACACCGTAACTTGGAAACCAGCGCTTGCGGGCCACTTGCGGGCCGTGATCTCCGTACGCGATTTCGAATTTTGTGCGCGTTACGACGCATGCGCAGTGGCAGCGACCGCAAGGGCTTGCGGTGCGCTATTTTTAAACTCCCTATTAAGATGTAACGGGTGCTTACCCAAAACCCGCGCTGTTCAACCTACGAATGAGAATTTGCGCATTAAAACACCTGATGAGTGATCGATATGGGGGGTTTAACGTGCCAAAACCACCATATGATCATGAGAGACGCCGTAGTGGAGGGCTCCGGAAATTAAGACCACCTGGGGTTCTCTAACGTGCACCCAAATCTGAGCACACGGGCCTACAGCATTTTTGCCTCCATCGAAAATGCAGCCACCGCAGCCGGAATTCGATCCCGTGACCTTTGGGTCAGCAGCTGAGTACCTTATAGTCGTTAGACCACCCCGGCGGTGCCATTAAATCATATATGACTAGGAGCAGTGGCGTGAATGATTTTTCTGCGAAGAAAATTTCACTGCAGCTATGGTGATCTGGATTCTATGATGAACGTATCAATAGCAAGGCTGGATATGGTTTGGCCTGCGTCGCGTTCGAAACGGACGACGCATTCCACGAAACGGCGTATGCGGCAAAATGACTCGAGTGTCATGCTGATCAAATGGAATACTTTAAACGAGTGTGCGCTTAATTCCAAGTGGACTTTCCGCACCGACATGTTCGATTCAGCAGCAAGGCGTGTGTGATCTTCCATAGTTGGAAGTCCTGCGCCACCACCGTGTCGTGTTCTTCACAGCTTGGTAGGCCATACACATTCACACGGGGAAATGAGTAAGAATTTTCTTTTTACAAACCTCTATACTTCTGGCAAGCCCGTGTATGGTGCACGTATTGAGATTGAGATTTGCCTAGTTTCCGAACAAGCACGCAAAGCAATGAATTATGTTCAGTCACAGAGATACTGAGATACGGCGCGTGGTGGGCACCACTTCGTCGAGTATATCTATGTGTCGTTTCCTTCGTCTGAGTCAGCACGCGCTCCCTCGGGTGTACTTAAGACTGCAGGTGAGTCAAATGCCGATGCATCAGTGTTCCAAAAACCACGGCATGATGCCGTGTCTAAAGTCTAAGATTCATACATACGGTACCCTCGCTACAGCATACGTCTGAATTTATAGTATTCAGTACCTGACTACTGATGAATTTCTAAACGAATAGTAGCACTTACAATGCTGTGAAAATTCACCTTCATAATTCCACAGGATGCTACATATTAGTCACTTTACGAGTGTGCAAACACGACAATGCTTTTATGCTCACTCTAACTTCTCCCCTGAGATCTGTGCTGTTTCCATCGCTCACCATCAGAGTGGCGTTGATATTGACGCCCCTTTGCACCAACCTCGATCTCTTGCTACCCTCGCTCCAGAGTGCCCATCCCGAAATACACGTCGGACATACCAGCCCACAAGCTTCTACGGTACAGGTCGTATCGCATTCTTGTGGCAGTTCATCTTGCATAAGCAACAAAGTGACACGCGCAAGAGAGCAGGGTGTGGAGGCCCGTTTTTAAAGCGGTTTCTTGTACTGCTCATGCGCTTCCTCGATCGCGTGCAGCAACTCGGCGGCGTACGTGCCGACCGTCCAGGAAGAGCTGCGCCGTCGTCGTCGCCGCCCATGCGTGACGGCGGCGGTCGCCGGAGCCACATTGCCCTGCACCGTGACGGGCGTGAGTCCCGTGGCGAGGATGGACGTGAAGGGGGCCATGAATGTCGCCAGGCCTAACATGGAGGCCAGTCCGAGGCCCAGCATGAACAGCAGGATGTCCTCGGCGTCGAAGTACGAGCGGCCCGTGGGACGCAGTGCACCTCCCAAGCGCTTCTTCAACGCGGATGGAGAGAACGGGAGGAGAGATCGACCCTCTTTGTCATCTGCCATCGATGCACTCGCTCCGTGGCACGCTGCAACCAGGGCCAGCAGGAGGAAGGTCATCGCCAAACCTACGGTGAGGATGGTGCGGCTGTTCCTCGATGTGACCCTAGCCTTTCTCCTTGAGCCGGGTACGGAAAGCCTCATGGTGGAGAGCGCCTGTGTAAGACACGTGCAAATGAGATAAATAAATAAATAAATAAATAAATAAATAAATGGACCAGTCTATCAATTATTCAATCAATCTTTTTTTTCTCGGTAGCTAAGAAGAACGCATAAGAAGAAACCGAGAAGGCAGCAAGTCAACATATTTTGCACAGATTTTGTACTTTGTGTAGAGCGCGGCGAACATGCCACCTCCCAAATGAAATATTACAGCACAATGACACAGATGACAAACTGAATTAACAGCATGGTAATGTTAGTAGCTTGTGGTACATTATAAGTGCAATTAGTCTATTACGCTTCCATGTATACTTATGGAAGTGGATCAGTTCGACAAGATACAACAGATGGAAACAGTGCCATCACCACTGACACTCTCTGCCGTCTTGTGTGCTCTTCTATATATTCTTGACTGGAGCTCACAATCTATAACAATGATGTAACAAGCGTACACCTGAGCTAGGGTAAGTCCGTTATTGGTGTTCCGGGAATCGAATACATCAAACTGTCACAGATACTGCTTTTTTCGGACTTGCAAGCTTTACAGTACCAATGAACTGCGATGACTGCAAGTGGCACACCTAAATAAGTCTGATTAATATTTCAAAATATTGAAGAGAAAGCAAGCTTTGTGCAACAATAAAGGCACATCAGAATGTACAGTCACAGCGAAAGCTAGAAGAGCGGCCTTTCAGAGCCTTTTGAAAACAGTCATTGGGTAACTACTGCAAGCACAGTTGCTTGATACCCACTAGGTCATTACTGATAAATTTATTTGGGTAGTAGGCCTGCATTCGCTATGCTATTTTTCGTCAGTATTCTGAGAATCGTGGTATCCGCTAAACACTTGCAAGGAATTTTGTGCCAATTGTTCATGCAGAGGCTGACGACGATGAGGAATTACGGATGAAGTGGGTATCATCATCATCATCATCATCATCATCAGCCTGACTACGTCCACTTCAGGACAAATGCCTGCGAGTACAAAAGCGAGTACAAGTACTGATACAGATATGGAACTCGATATACGTTCTAATAAACGTACCAGATCCCCTATCTTCACCGATCTCAAGTCCAAATCTAAACGGAATGAATCAGCTATTTCGCGTGAAGATGCTAACAAGGGCGCGACAGGCGCCTCTGCGGTGCGCTCAACACCATAGGTCAGTTGAGGGTACTACAGTGGAACTGCCGTTCTATATTCTCAGCCTCAATCGACTTACATTACTTTTGCAATAATTTTAATCTTGATATTATAATTCTCCAAGAAACTTGGCTTACACCAGATAAAAATTTCCATCTTGCTGGTTTTCGTTCTTTTCGATTAAATCGCCCATCACGTGGTGGTGGTTTAATGATCCTTGTATCTAGTAAATTATGCCATAGGGCGAAAATTTCTTTCAGAATGTTAGACTTGGATTGTGAATTATTAGCATTAGACTTGTGTATCCCCGGATACCACCCTTTTTCAATCGTAAATTGTTACTTCCCCTCCGGTGTGCAAAGCACGCGTTATCTTGACAGCGTTTTGGTAGCATGTAGAAAGGAAAGAAAGGAAATCGTACTCACAGGAGACTTTAATTCACACCATTTGTCTTGGGGTATAAGGACAGATTCTTGTGGTAAGCGACTGTGGGAATGAACTATTGATCACAACCTTTCCTGTCTGAATAAAGGTCATGTAACATTTGTCCGAGGTCAAACTAGCTCAGTATTGGATTTAACGTTTTGCTCCAAAGCAATCAAGATTTCGTCATGGGCTGTTCTGGATTCGGCAAATAACAGTGACCATCTTCCTGTAGTTTTTGACATTACTTGTCCAACAATAACTTTAGATCAGCCAAAACGCACATACATCAACCATAGCAAATTTCAAGCCTGCCTCCGTTCTGCCATTTCCAAGCTTGGAAATGCCAGTACTAAGGAGATTGCATCTACGATTGGTTCAATGCTGGAGGGATCTAGAAAAAATTCTGAATTTTCTATTCCATCTAATAAACGATCCTCCTCTCGTTGGTGGAACGATGAGTGTACGCGCGATTATAGAAGACGAAAAGCCGCTTGGAAAAAACTTCTTCTTAATCAGAGCCCAACAAACTGGAAAGACTATCAATTCCTTGCTGGCGTATTTAAGCGTACAGTGAAGCGCGCGAAAGAAGAATACGAGAGTAGACATTTTGATTATCTTTCTAAATCAAAAAATAAGCGTGCTTTGTTCGCTTATCTTCGGACAAGAAAAGTACTACCAGAACCTTTAACGTTGCAGTCATGTGTCTTGACGCCAGTAGAAATGAACACCTCTCTAGAAGACATAGCACAAGGTTTAGAACGCCGCTTCACTGCGAATTTTTCGGCTATTCAGTCCGTTCTGGTAAACTTGCATGAATTTCCAGAAGTTTCTTTAGCTGAATTGAATCAGACAGTATTATGCTTACCAAGGACGGCTCCCGGACCAGATGGGATTACGAACTCTATGTTGAAATGTTTACTCCAGGAATCGCCTAATCTTTTGCTAGAACTAGTGAATTATTCTTTAGGGAATGCATGGATACCTCCAGAATGGAAACTTGCCAAAATTGTATTGTTGCTAAAAAATGAAAATGATGCATACACGTTGGATAACATAAGGCCGATCGCACTGACATCAAACTTAGTGAAATTGGTTGAGAGAATCATCAATATACGAATTAATGAACTTATTAACATGAGGACTATTCTAAGTCCCTGTCAAATTGGGTTCAGGGCTGGTTGTTCAATTTGGGATGCCCACGTTGACTTAGAAAGTAGGCTTCAATTAGCTCGGCTGCATAAACAATATGCTGCTTTAGTTACCTTAGACATCGCTAAAGCATATGATACCATGGAGCACTGTATTTTGATAGATCGATTAGAATACCTTGATTTTCCATCATACATAGTAGCGTGGGCTCACAATTTTCTCGCAGACAGGAAGTTTTATTGTTTTAAAGATGGGTTTTCATCATCTACTCATACCAAAACGAGGGGAGTACCGCAAGGCTCGGTGCTTTCCCCAGTGCTATTTAATTTACTAATGAGCACCATCCCACGTAAACAGGATATAACAACTTATGTTTATGCAGACGATATCGCATTTTTTGCAATGGCAGATAACATTCAGACCTTATATGAACGGCTGCAGACTTACCTTAATATATTGGAGAGCTGGCTCGATGGCAACAGCTTTTTACTTAATCCGAGTAAATGTGCCCTCTTTGTTTTCCCGCTGCAATACCCTGTGAACATCTCTCTGTCTTACCATCATGAGGATATACCACAGGTGGAATCTGTTAAATACCTTGGAGTAATTTATCACACATCGCTTAACTGGCAATCTCATATCGAATATATCGCCGAAAAGGTGTGCGGGCCATTGGCATATTACGTAGGCTAAGCAACTACCGCACAGGTATGAGAAGAGACACATTATTAATGATATGTCGCATGTATGTTCGTCCAATTTTGGAATTTGGTTGTGTGCTTTTCTCTGGAGTTCCAGCTTACAAGTTGCGGCCTCTAATTCTTCTGGAAAGAGAAGCTTTGCGCTTATGCCTTGGCCTTCCCAAAACAGTCGCCAACAATGTGTTGTATCTCGAATCGAGGGTCCCTCCGCTTTCTTGTAGAATTCGCCTTCTGACTGTTCAGACATTCTTAAGAATTTATGAATCACCATTACGACATTCAGAAACAGCCTTTATTTCCACCCCGGAATCATTTTTTGCTGCTAGATGGCCGCAATTTCACACGCCACAAATTATATTTGTGCAAAATTTACTGGAGCCTCTAAACTTACGTATATGCGACATCATGCCGAGTCGTTATAATTCAGCCCCTGTGGAAATTCAATTCGACGACATTTTTCCTAGTAACGCCAAATTACTTCCCCATAATATTTTGGATGGTTTACTACAAGATCACCTGCGCCGTATTACAACGAACGTTATTATTGCTACAGACGCATCGCAATACGACGAAAAGTCCGGGGTTGGTATTTTCAGCCCGATTTTAAATTGGATTTATTCCCTTCGACTACCTGATTTCATACCCGATTTTGTGGCTGAGTTTCTGGCAGTAGTGCTCGCCTTACGCAAGCTAGATACAGCAATTACATCAGCTGTCATAATAACAGATTCCCTATCTCTCTGTGCAGCACTTTCTGTTGGTGCTGATAATCACGTAACAAGGGCGTTCCGTGTACTAGTACCTGTGCATTTGAGAAAAGTGCGATTAGTTTGGGTGCCTGGACATAAAGGTTTGTTTCTGAATGAAATAGCCGATTCCTTAGCTAAGTCGTCAATCAGCGAACCAATTCTACCGCTCTGTCCATCATCCGTTTATGTGACCGCTGCTCGATTCCGCAGACGTACGCTTATGCAAGTCTTTAAAGGTTCAGCACTAACAAACTCTACAGAATATCGCCATTTATTATATCCCTGGCGAAGAGACTTTTGCCGCACTCGAAAACAAGAAGTAGCTATCACAAGGCTGCGTTGCCGGGTGCCAAATCTAAATTTCTATAAACACAGGTCTGCTCAGGCACCTTCGCCACTGTGCGCATTCTGTGATGAACTGGAAACAATAGATCATTTCTTTTTGACCTGCAGGCGGTTTAACACATTACGAAAAACCCTATTAGAAATACCTTTGCGTGGCATTGGTATGGACTTATCTCTCCCTGTCATTTTGTCTTTTGGAGCTTCCATTTCTGGTTTCTCTAATGGCACAGTATGCGCGGCCGTCCGGGACTATATTGATGAAACTAATAGGTTGACTAATTAACCAGTTTCATTATCTTAAGATGTCCACATAATTATATACGTATAAAATCAGATTATTGGTCTATTCTAAGAATAAATTTGTTTATGTAAATATTTGTATGCATTACATTAAGCACCACACTTGCCTATAGGCTATCGGTAATCTTTCTGTTATACCTCCATCATTCTAAATCTGAACAGTAAATTTTAAAGCCACTCAATTCTCGGCCAATCTCCCACAGTGGGTATGCGCCACTAACAATAGGAGAACAACAACAACAACAACAAGAAAGGCCTGCAGTGGACGGAAGTGGGTATGCGCGACAGTAAATAGGAAAACAAGAACAAGCTTTTGTGATGGGTGGGAGCGTTGGACGGCCCATTCCTTACAATATTCACATTGTGCGACGACCGGTTGTTCTTTCGCTGTTTTAAAACGCTTCGTAAGTCGTTTTAACGCTGTTTCTTTCCTTACATCAAGCCTGCCTAAGGCAAGTTTGATGGCAAGTTTGACAGCAAGTCACAAGCACCGGTGTAGATCAGTGGTAGAATACTGGGCTGGCACCCAGCGGACCAGGGTTCGAGCCACACTGTGTCATTGGTGCTAGGTCAAACCTGCTTAAGGCAAGTTTGACAAGTTACAAACACTGGTGTAACTCAGTGGTAGAATACTGGGCTGGCACCCTGCGGACCACGATTCGAGCACCACTGGGTCATTGGTGCTAGGTCAAGCCTGCCTAAGGCAAATTTTCCAATAAGTCACAAGCACCGGCATCGTTCAGTGGTAGAATACTGGGCTGGCACCCAGCGAACTTGGGTTCGAGCCTCAATGTGTCATTGGTGTTAGGCTTTTGTCTTCTGATTTCGCACGATGTGGTTACGGACACCGGAGGCAGTGGCGGCGGCGGACAACTGCGCATGACCCGAGTTGTGATCTCATAACAGCTTTCGCTGTAATATACAATTTATTTACCAACAGTAAGACGTGTTCTTATGTCATGGTATCCCTGTGGACAGACTACGTCATCCAGTGGCGAGGGGCACACATCATTTTGCATACTCAGTTTAGGTTAACATCAAAGAGGTAAACATTCAAATTCAGCACAAGCCCACTGACACACAAACAATGGTATGCACTCATATCGCTGTCAAAGAGGTCTATTGGAGAACAGAACATATGATAACGAACCACACCACAATTACATATTTCCAATAAAACATACCAAGTGGGATCTACGCGTGGCTCTACGTGTGAGATCAACGCATGTTTAGACGCAATGTTTAGGGTGCAATCGTGGAACGATTTTATCCCTTTTTCTATAATTTTCGCCGCCATTAGCCATCTGCGATTGTTCGAAGCGATAATTTGACCGATTTCAGAGGGCTAATTACGCGCTTAGACCAATCGCAGACATCCAATCGCAGACAAAAGCATAAAAAGGAATAGGATAATTCTACGGTGGCACACTGAATTAACACAGATGTGGGCTTGAACTGAATTCCTAGTGCCGGAAAGTCCGTTTCCGTAACGAATTAAGCGCTATAACTTATCGACTACCACATATGAGGAATGCGGCATGTAGTACCAGAAAGTTGTAACGTGACGGGTACTTCTACAACTGTCGTCAGCGCGTCCTCGCCCCCTCCCCGCCTCCTTCAACTGTATACGTTTGCGGTAGCAAATGAGCAAACAGTAGTTAAGCGGCCGTTGTTGGCCTCTGCACTGAGAAAAAGAGGTATTTTCCGGTTGCGTTCCACACGTACCATCGGGGTATTTGCAAGAGACCATGCGTATACCATGCACGTACTTTGTGACCATCTATTTCAAATAACTGCGCAAAGATTGTACAAAAGCTTCTCCAGCGCTTGTTTGAATAGTAGATGGAGATAAAGAAAAAAGAGCGCATGCCGGGATGTATATGATTCTTTTATTATGTAACGAACTTTGGACAGAAATCACAGTAACTGTACTTGAAAGGGGCATTGAAGAATTTAAAACAATCATATTTATGCGATGCGCCAGTTGTGCCCACCCTAAAAATGCAGTCCGCGCCAATATTCTGTCGTTTAGTGATTCAATGAACGTGTATTGTGCACTAAGAGCATTGAATCATATAGTTTCTTATAAGTACACCAGAGCTAACTCTGGCGCTAGTGTCTATGGGAGCTGCACCGCACCACGTCATCGAGCGTGTGAGTGATGGGTAGTACACGAGATGCGTACTTTCGGCTCCCCTTGGCTTCGCGAGGCTTGAACTTGCTTTGTAAAGAGACGACAATCTGCTAATATTCAGCAGTTGCACTTCACTCCCTCAACCGTTTAAGCTTGCCATTTTAAATAGGCTCATTAAGTTCACAACGGTCCATTTTTTTATTTTAAAAAAAACATTGAACAGTCACGAGTGCATTGGAATCCCGCAAGCAAAGTTAGGTACTAACATTCGATCCAAAGGCCGCTGAACGCTCGCAGCGCCAGAGTCCCCTCTAGTTAATCTTAGGAAATTACATGCCATGAACAGGGCATCTTGACTAATAAAGGCGGCGCTATACAGTTCTTTATGCAGAGCGCATAACTCGAAGACGGCAACGCACCCAGATATGGAGTCTGTTTACACGATCACGTGTAGGTTCACATGGGAAAACATTTTTGTTACAGGCCGTAAGAAACATTGATAATAGCTATTTACCTATTCTATAGAACCAAACAAATAATTACATATATATTTTTTTACTGTAACACGACAGTTTATTTCACAATGGAAGGTTCATGATATATTCTCACTAACTTGGCATGTCGTGTGGTTTGAGAACCTCGTAGAAAGGCACGCCTGTCTGCCGCTGCAGGGATAACGTGCGTGACACGTCTTGTCCTCTGATGCCCTCGCTGGCCGCGAAATTTGTTGAGAGAAGGCATGAAAACTGGTCGGAGACGGGCAGACGCATGGCAATTGTTCTTTATGCGACGACAGGTCTAGCGTAACGAACGAATAGCACTGAGTGGCACGTCTCATACCGTCGCCCTAGTGCGTCTACAGACTCCACATCCGGCAGGTGCGAGCATGATTGCGTAAATTTCAATCTACGCTGAGGGCTATATACTGTTCGCCTTTTCAGAGGCGATGCCTTGTTCATATATTAAACAAGGCTAAAAGAAAACTGAGGGCTTCCTAGTGCTTCTGAGATTTAAGCGACAGCGAATTATTGTCCAGCTAAACACCCGAGCCAGCAAGCAGTAGCAGGCTGAGATGTCAACGCCGAATGCCACCGAACTACAGTGGGTGACGTGAGACCGAAGATGCAGCAGCTACACCCAGTGGTGGTAAAAGAGAGGGACATACGGACCACTCGCAACGGCTCCTAGATAGCAGATTTGTGCGCTCTCCTTTACGATGTCACGCTACTTGCACAGACTTTTCCGCGGCTAAGCTTGGTATGGCATAAGCGGTAAAGTGAAACCTCAATTCCGGCCCATATCGCGAAAGCATTGTGGACAGGCATGCGTTCTAGGAAGCACTGATTGACCCTTGGGCTAAGACACTGGGCTTCATAGTGTGGGTCGTAGCATCACGAGAAGGCTAATCGCGAACACATGCAGGGGCACGTGCCACATAGTGTTTTCAACGACGCCTACCTATTCTAACAATAAGCTTTGGGCATGCGCAGTTCAGCGACGTCATCCTTATTTTACTTGACCACACGCCTGTGTTCTCATGCATGGACATATCTTTATGATCTATTCTGGCAAATAAGGCTAAGTGGGTTGAAACCCTAGTTAGTTGAAACCCTGCAGTTTGGCCATTTGGCCATGAATATCCTAGTTTCGTGTATTTCACCGTCACATCTTCATTAATAGGGAATGAAATCAGTGTCACATGTCTCACTTTTAAATTTCCCGCCGAAGTCTCAATGCTGACGTCGCGAATTTAGTTACGCGTTTGGAGAGTCCCATATTCGTTGTTCAAGTAAGCCTACGCAGAAGGAGCCATATTTCTCTACAACACGGTTTCCAAGTCCTTACGTGGGACTAGCCGGGTGGTGCGGGGTCTCCTTTCCTCTTTTTCTGGACCTAACTCATTTATCTGCGATGGGACCAGCTCATTTATCTGCGATGAAACTTACATGAAACCCAACCTGCCTCCTGTGTCTGTGCGTTTCAAACTAACGTTGACTCGAGTAAACGCCACACCGAGTTTTGTATCAAACCATTCTTCCAGCACCCGCGTCGACGTCCGTTTCAACTGGGTCGGTGCCTTGTGCACCGCTGATGCTTCGCATCCCATGAGGGTTCTCTTTGGAGAGATTGTCCATAATTTTTCGTATTTTCATTCATACCTGTACACATTCAAAATCGCATTCAGAAACTGAACAAAGGTTTACAGACCTTCAAGAAGCCGTGTCGATAGGCGCTTTTCTGTTGCTATTATGCTTGTAGAATCCCCATTGATGATGTGGTTAGCTCTGAAGTGAAGATCAGCCGAGGCAATTGAGCTTGTTTTGCCTTTCATGACGTTGTTCTGGTACAGCTGATTTCTTCTTTCAAAATTTGTAGTTTCCCCTATGCAGGATGTATTCACCCTCAGTTAAGGAGTTTTTGTGTAGCTGTAGTATACGTCTAGTAACTTATGTACTTCGAAACGTCAGCCTGAAGAAGTACTCTAGGTTACTGTATGCACTTAAGAGATTCCTGGGAATTCACTTAACTTTTGTGTCTATTCGTAAAAACATACAGGAAATGAAAGAATTACAGTACGAGAAGCTTTTCAGTTTTAATGCAGGTAAGTATGCATAGCGGCCGCTGAGAAAGTGACTGGACTTAATGTACAGCCCTCCTTCACTACCACCAAGCTCAAGTTCCCTTCCATACTGCTTTCTGGCAAACAAGTTGCCAGGAAGACTCTTCGTCGTGATTGAGCACTGTCGCGATCTAATTTATCATTGGGATTTGGCTCTCTCCCGAAGCTTGAGCCATGTAGCATAGATAGATTCGATCCTGCTCTAGATTGATCGTGTGTGAAGCTGACTATGCGTCGTTGGTATTGAGAATAAATGCATGCAGTTAATTAGAAAAAAAGAGTTTGTTGCGATTGAAAAAAGATTCTAAAGGTACAGTTCGACTTACTGAATCGTACAGAAGCATGTTATTATGATGATTTGGCAGTTTTAACTTCAATGTAAATTTACGACTCCTGTAACTCACGTCTATTGTGGTCTTATTAAAGTTGGTTCACTCACTCGCTCCCGTCAATGGCATGCTAATCCGTGGCCTGTACAGTAACGACTTCGTAGTCATGAAGCGCTAGAAAAGGATGGTAATGCTATTGGTGAGCCCACAGTTTCAAGGTTTTTCTTCGCTTTGCTAGCATCGGTTTGTAAACATACAACAGTCACTACTGGTGAAGCATTTTTCGTTTTTGATCTTGTCGTTTATGTGGCACCTATGTCTGTGAACATGAGTTGTCTTTAGAGTGCGGCAGTCAAACGTCCGTTCCTCGTCTTTATATCGTGCTAAAGCTCTCGTAGGTCAAACGAGAATTGAAAACTGCCCAATTTCTGCTGTGTGAGAACTTGATCTTCAAATTCTTAGTTTGTGGCAAGTTTGCTGTTCAATGAAGATACGTATTGCATTACTGAGACCTGAAGTTAGTAGATGACTGTCCAAGACCCTTTTTATCTATAGTTGCGGTATCTAACAGCATAGCGTGAAACAATATTCATAAAACAAGAGTAGCAGAGACACCACTCTCTCGCGAATACGTCAGCTTATTAGGGGAAAAAACTCATATACGTAAATACCATCGTCATTCCTCCACTGCGACCCTTACCTGGAGTATCTTGCTGAATGACTCGCCGATAGTCCGAATCTTTCGCTTGTCTCTTTCTTCACGACGGTGACACATGATGCCGTCTGCAAAGTGTATGACGAAATGCCCACAACGAAGCGCATGCGAGTGGAAGCCCACCGGTGGTGTGAACTCCTTTTTATACGCGGTTACGACAGCGATTGTGGGAGAGAGTGCGAGGTGTTGTTATGAGCGCCAAGCAGCGACACGGACGAGGTGGCGTCCCGGAGGAACTTGATGTTCCGGACGCTGCGGCCGTCTGCCTCTGTTTCGCCTGGCCGCCTGCTGGCACAAAAGGCTTACTCGCGCGCACACGCCATTCCCCAGTCTTGGAGGCGCGAGGATAAGGCCTCCTCGCTGGAGCAGAGGCGTCGCGAGCCGTGTCGCCGGGCGAATTGTTCACGCGAATCCTCGCTCCCACCTGCAGCACGGTGCAAAGAACGCGAGTGCCCTGCTCATCCCCTCGTATGGCTGCCTCCGGCTTGATTTGATGGGGGCCACATAGGCTCTCTTCGTGTTTACCGGGGCTACGCAATGAGCGTCGTTTCATTGTCTGGAATAGAAGCGGTCCCGGATTAGGGTTGCATTGAAGGCGTTGTGCCATTAGACGTTTCTGCTTGGAGAGCTGCGTCAAGCTCCGCTCCCGGATTAGAGTTACATTGAAGGCCTTGTACTATTAGACGTTACTGCTCAGTGAGCTAGGTCAAGCTGCGAGTACCCCATGCTCTGGTATAGAATGCTCGATATAGGATCAGTGCTCGCGTCGTTGGCATGCGCCATACGTGTCACACCACATCAAGGTCCATGGATGGACCCGACGCTGTGTATCACCGCTTGCTTTCTTTTCTATCAGCCTTTGATTCGCCGACATTTCTTTATAGTCTATCCCGCTATTTTTGTGCGTGCGCGTTGCTCATTCATTCGCACTGTGTTCCGAAGACGCAGCGAAGAGAAAACCGCGGGGTGCCTTTCACTACAATAAAGATTTTCGCTTTCTTTGGTTGGTTACCTGATGCTGGGAGAAATCCAGATTTTGCGCGGCCGTGGAGCGCATGGTGTAATCCGTTGTAGAGCGCGTCGCCTTCTATGCTTAGGTGAAGTTTGGCGACACAGTTACTGTGAAAGCAGCGTCCTGTTTCACATCGGCTGGCCGTTATGGTCTTATCATGCTTAAATTCTTTAAAAGATCATGAGGAATTTAAGAGCCCAAACAATGATATAATTCCTAAATGAGGAGGTCGTGACAATGGTGTTTCGCTAAACCCAATGTTTCGACAAGCGGTCTTGTCTAGTCAGCTTGTCAAAATGTCCAGCGCCTCCCCCCCCAACAACATTTTAATTAGGAAGCCTTTAATGGCTCATACTGGTGGCGTCGGACCATCCGTCCATCCGTTCCCTAGAAGGGTGACAGCTGTGGCCTCTTCCCCTCGCACTCTCTCAGCAATTACTTAGCGACAGTTGCAGACGTCTCGTTGCGTCAGTCTAGTTAGCCGAATAGCTCCTAAGTGGCTCGGTGATAATTCCACGTCAAGCGGTTTGGAGAAGCGCTCAAAGACTGTGGATTCCTCCAATACCAAACGCCAGAAGAAAAATGAGCGAATGTGCACGGGGCAGGCTAGCTTGTCACCGGGTCCTACCACCACGCAACATGGCAACTTTCTTGATCTCGTCTTCCAGACGTATCCAACCGCCAAAGATCTCGAGTACATATCAATATATTCCAGAGGTCAGAAGGCAGCTATCGTAGACGTTGACCCAGCCAAGTATAAGCAATTTATGGGGCATTAATTATTCAGGGAGCTATAAAGCAAAGTTACTAAGTATTCATTATTGAACAGTCAATTATTTACTTTTTGCCGCCCTTGTAAATCTCAGTAATAAAAAATAGACCCTGAAAATTCGGAAGTGTGTTCGGCTGAAGCCTGTGTGAATTCCAATGGGAGGGACATGCACAAAATATTCAGTCTCAGGCTATCGCCAAACATACTTTGGAATTAATCGTCTTCAATTTTTTTTTCATGCATCTAATCCTCCATCTTCCCAAGAGCGTGGGTACTCGGGAAGGACTGTGAGACATATAAGGCGCACCCGAGTAGTGCTTCGGAAACGCACCGATAGCTCAGTCAGCTAAGCGAACGCTTCCTACTGAGGCTGAACGAGAGATCGGGGGTTCCATTTGCGGGCCTCCAATATTTAAAAAAAAAATTTCTTTTGGTTCATTTCTTCACATGCTGCTCATGTAAATTTTCACAATGTCATATCAGTGACTGCTGAAGTCTTGGTGGATCCCCAACATGAAACACTTTTGTGTTCAAATATAAAGTCATGCAGTAGACATCCAATAAAATTAGGAACATTAGTGCTAACTCCTCTCACGAAGGAACGACCTGTCATTATAGTTGGGCGGCATCGAACATGCATGTGTTAGATACCAATTTAGAGATTCTTTAGGCATCCTATAAACCTATATCGCGGTGTTTCTCACAAGACGTGTACCATGAAAGACGCGTATCCGTATACATGAAATCCCGTTCGTGTATTTAAGATTGTGAGAGACGCCATAGAGGTGGTCTCCGTAAATTTTGACCACCTGGGGTTCTTTAACGTGCACTTGAATCTGAGCACGCAGGCGTACAGCCTTTTCGCCCCCATCAAAAATGCAGCCACCGCAGCCTGGATGTGATCCCGTGACCTTTCAGGTCAGCAGCCGAGTATACCTTATCCACTAGACCACCGCAACGGGGCAGTTTGTCGGCAAGCAGAGCCGCGAGAACTATCAATTACAAAAGTGAGATGCAGAAGCTGCGAATGGCGCTGTGTATGGAGCTGTCATGTTAAGTAGCTAAAGCAAACTTGCCACATTGTTTAGGCAAGAAACTAATATACTTTGTTTAGGCAAAAACTTTTACACTTATGCCGAAAATTCGAAAATTCTCGCATAATAAGACATTCATTCATATTAAGTAAAGTTAAATAGTTAAATAAATGCCTTTCGTGTTCCCTGATATAAATATACGATAACAATTTTTCAAAATGTATCGAAGGAGCTTTTAATACATGAGAAAAATATCATAACGGCAACACTCATTCCTAAATACCTTGTAACTGTATCGTAAATACTTTTGCCCCGAGTGTATTGTATCATACCGCTATGTGATTTTAAAATGTCTTTGCCCACACATGTGTGTC
This sequence comes from Rhipicephalus microplus, assembly GCF_043290135.1. Taxonomy (NCBI): domain Eukaryota; kingdom Metazoa; phylum Arthropoda; class Arachnida; order Ixodida; family Ixodidae; genus Rhipicephalus; species Rhipicephalus microplus. The sequence continues at coordinate 158,223,370 of NC_134700.1, read as the reverse complement.
ACACTGTTGTAGCTTTTTTAATCGTAGCGGTGGCCATCTGTGTTTTGTTTGTTCGGTTGTCTCAGTTTACATAAAAGAGTATAATAAGTGGGACACATACTAAGAAGGCCCTGGATTGATTATTTTATCGGGAAACCAAAATAATTTCACTTCCAGTGCAATTCCCGCTACTGACGTCTAGGCGTGGGATCCTCACCATCGAGACTGCAGGATTCTTGCAATAAGGTTTCTTCCTTTCTTCATTGTTTTCGAGTTACTTGAAGGAACTAGAATTCTCTCCTTCGGAAATTGCGTCAGCAGATAATTTAATGTTGGCAACACGCCTTTCAAGAGTGTGGCCATCAACCCGATATTTGTTGCCACACTTTTTTTAATCGTATAAAGTGAATTCATTCACCAAAAAGAACATACAAGTGGAAATCATATGACAGCCTTTCAGGTGATGCACCTGCTCGTGAAACTTGCCACTCGAAAACGTTAACAAAAATGTAAATAAAGAGCAACAGATAGTACTGTCGCTTCACTATTTTATTAAAAAGAGGCGATACATTGAAAGATGTCGCCTAAATGAGCAGTCACGGTGAAATTATGACGCGCAAAAAATGTAGCCACAGCTTTGTTGGCATGAAACTGTTGACAGTGCGGCACGCATGGCTCGCTTCTATGAAATGAAGCGACTATGAAATGAAGTCGCCGGACGAAATGCTGCATGAATACTGCCAAATATTCAAATCCAAGATAAAAAAAACGTGACTGGCCCCGTACCTGGATAAACGTCACGAGCTCCAAGAAAATAAATCCAGAGCTTCATGCGCTCAAACAACGATATGATAACGAAGCTTGCCACATACATTGGTATAAGAATCAGTTTTGACCACCCAGTGCTTCTTAACGTGTAGTTCTAACCAAGTACGGATTTCTTTTGCTATTTGTTTTGTAGCGGCCTTAAATGAACTCACAAACTTGAGCTTAGCAGCAAAACACCATGAAAAAAGCTCCGCGTTTGCTCTGAGGGAAGTTATAAATATGATCGAAACGTACACAGTGAATGGATGAAGCGTGCTTCAGACATCGCCCTTAGAGTGGAACATTAATCGGTGTAATTTCATTTTCATTATATGAGAAAATGTTACATGTTATGCTGAATGCGAAAAGAAGGAATAAGAAATATGAGGCTAAATGATTACTTAACACTCTCCGAACCCTCACACCCTCTTCGTCCTCCTGTTAATAAAGTCAAACTTATTTGACAATTTGAGCGTACAGTTGGGAAGAATGAACTCTCATATGTTTAAGACATATCGTGTGAAAACCACTTTCTTCAAATACTTGGACCACTCTGAACGATAGCGCGGTGTGTCTAATGGCGAGTGACGTATTGTTGACTGTCGAATGCCCAAGCGGAGGTAAGACTGTCCTCAGTTGACTGTCGAGCACGCGAGTTGGGAAGCAGTGCAAGTGCAGCCGGGAAGAGAGGTGTCGCCAACCATCAGCGTCGCAGATGCAGCAGACTCGCCCCGAGTTGAATACGCAGCCCGAAGTTTCCCTGAAACATAGAGAAGTACAAATCGTGCAAGGAAAAGAGTTTTCAACGCGTGGTTAACAACTGTTGCAAGTGAACTCTTGGTTACCATGATATACCTTCCTTACTTTTTTTCAGTTTGCTATATGTTCTTAACAGCCAAGCCTCGCAGTTAGAACTCACAGTTATTATGGTCATCCAGCACACAAAACTCAGCGGGTATGCGTCACAGAAAGCTGGCATGAGCCAAGCAGCTTCTTGCATAGCATAGCCATGCACAGTATAATCTAGTAAAAGGGGAGCAACTAAAGTGAGGGTGAAGAAGAGTGATGTAAGATTGGGTGAAAGGAAAGGAGCAGTGGAAAGGGTAAAAATGACAGGGCCTCGTAGAACCACACACATGTGCAGGGAGAAAGTAAAGAAGGACATAGTCTTTATGTGCGTAGCCTTTATGTGACACAGACACTTGGTATATATCCCCAAGCGGCTGCTAGCATAACCACGCACAGTAAAGTATAGCAGTTGGTTGAGAAAGGGTAGTGAGACTAAGGAGAAAAGACGGCAGGAGAGTGGGTAACATAAAAAGGTACGAAGAAATGAATAAACATGATATACAGAAAAAAGAAGAAGAACAAGACGTAGTGTTACGTCTGTACAGCCGCTTGTGACTGTAGACGATTTATTTGACCCCAGGAAACATGAACACTTCAATTGGGGAAGCTCAGGTATTGGAGTCACTACCAGCCCACGTTCGACACAAGGCTCGCCTTCGTACCACAGTGAAAGTGCAGTCACGCTCGCACTTTATCGCTCTCGTCTTCTAAGTCGACACTTCAACTCTTCCTCCATTATACGAAGTCTCATAGTGGTATGGAGGTCACCTAACCTCTGTAGGTTACAGTTGCTGGGTGGTCACTGCCCGTGACTTCGATGGTTGTGAGGGAGTGTCGTCCTGTATATCGGGCGAGTCAGACCATCGAGCAGCAGAGCTCGAAGGTGTCTCTTCTGGTGTTGTGTCCAAAAGATCGTCTGCTGCACTCCAATGTGTCGACTAATCGGTTGTTTGTCCTGTCTGGCTCGTATTTCTCACGTGCTTTCGGTGCCGACGCACCTTTCCGTGGTCTCTTTTTACAAGTGATTGATTGATTAATATGTGGGGCTTAAATTCCCAAAACTCCCATATGTATATGAGACACGCCATCGTGGAGAGCTCCGGAAATTTCGACCACCTCGGGTTCTTCAACGTGCACCCAAATTTCTCTTTCTTTCTTTTTTTTTATAAGACAGGATCATGGTCCGACGTGGCGCAGTATTTTGCCTTCAATATATTCTGGCGTTTTTCAAAAACTGGAGGATAAGCACTACCTCGCTTACTGTGAAGTGGTGTGATTTTATCAACGTCTTCTCGCTCTCAGCAGTTTGCTTTTCCACCTCTTGCTTGAGACGATCGAAAGGGCAAAGCAGTTTTCGTCCAAAAACTGGTCCCACAGCTGTAATCTCTGCGGCAGTGCGTATCACCGTGTGCTGCCGATACAGAAACCTTGCAAGTCGGCACTATGTGGACTTGTCTGCATGCGTCAGCACTGCTCTTTTCAGCTCCGCCACACGGCTTTCTACCTGGACGTTTGTTGCAGGGTGGTACGCTGGTGAGGTGGCAGCCTGTATGCCATTTGACGCATAGAACTGCTTCATCTCGTTGGAGAGAAAGGCTTTCTGTTGTCCGAGGTGAGCTTTAGGGGTTGACAAACATCGCAAAGAGGCTTCAAAGCACGTCGATGACAGCCGCGGATGTTGCTAACGGCACGCGCCAGACTTCCACGTACATTGCGCACGCGTCCACAACACGCAAGTAAACGCGCTCGAGTAGTGGCCCCGCGAAATAAACGTGCACCGTGTTCCATGGTGTCTGAGGATGGTCCCAGGCAGGAACAGAAACTTTAGGTGGGCTATTCTGCTTTGGATGGCATTCACGACACTGTCGCACCGTTTGCCCAATTACTTTAATTGTCAATTCCGGGCCACCATACGTAGCTCCTTGCGCACTTCTTCATAGCTATCATGCGTTGGTGACCGGCGTGCAAAATTGCCATAACAGGGGATCGTGCTAACCTCGGTATGATCACTCGTTATTCAAGTGTGATGAACTCGCCATGAAATACTAGTGTGGTCGCTCGTCGTCGGTAAGGATAAAACTCCTTTCGACTGAGTTTCTCCACTGTGCCATCCTGCACTGCCTTGTAGAACCTCTGCAGGATGCTGTCTTGTTGTGTCAGTCGTGTTCTCTCGGTAGCAGTCAACGGAGATTTCGACAAAGTTTCTAACATTCGTACGTCGCCTGGAAGACAGTGTTCATTGAGACGTTCTTGTAATGATAATGGACTCAACGCATCTGTGAATCAATGGTTCCCGCAATCCCTGTCGATGATGATGCAGTAAACTAGTCATACGTAAATAACTTGATGTACCAGCTGGTCATCAGTGGAGAAAGAACTTGAGCCGCTGTTTGTTGTGGACCCAGTATGCCCAGCAGTGGTTGATGTCCTGTGATGAAAGTCACATTTCTTCCCGAAATATACTTGGGCACCTTGTGGGCTGGAAACACCACAGCAAGGCCTTCTATATACAACTGAACACAACTGCGTTCTGCCGGCCCTAGCATCTGAGATGCAAAATAGATTGGCGCCTTTGTATTGTGGTCATAAGGTTGAAACAGAACAGCGCCTATGCCGTGTGGTGAAGCGTAGCATGAGACAAGAAGCTCCTTCTGTATGTCGTAGTGTGGCAGTATGGTCTGACTGAAAAGCAATGACTTAAGCTTGTCAAATGCTTTTTGATGCTTGGTCTCCCATCTCCACGTGGAGTCCTTCTGAAGGAGCAGGAAGAGGCAGCTGGTAACTATTGTCCTGTTCTTCAAGAATCAGTCGTAGAAAGCCAGCACCCGAGAAAGGATTGACGTGTACGCTTGTTTGCTGTTTCGTGCTGATCGATGCTTCTGTTGAGGCTCAAACGTTCTCTTCATTAGTGTGGACGTCTGTCTCGTCGATTCGGTGTCCAAAAAAAAAAACTTGTCGAAGCGCAAAGCAGCACTTGTTTTTGCCGAGGTGAAAATCTCACTTTCGTAACCTCTTCAGAGACTTTTCCAGTTTCACAGCGTGTTCCGTGGCGTCTTTTCCACTGATTATCACGTCATCTACGTATGCGCCAACGCCTGCGAAGCCAAACAGTATAGTCTTCATAAAGCGTTGACAAATGACTGCAGCTGCAGAGATTCTGAGAGGAAATCTCCTGACATTGTGAAGCTCTTTGAGTGTGTTCACAATCAATACCTCCACTGTCTCAGGCTTCAGGTGAAGTTGCTGGTACACCTGTGCCAAATACGGGGTGCTGAAGACCTTGCCTCCCCTCAGGTGTCTAAGTACTTCATTCGTTGTGGGAAGTGAGCACTCGGCCTGCTTTGATACTTTGCTTAGGCACGCGCACTTCATTGTTGCTGTCACGTGTCATGTCACGTGCCATGTCACGTGTCCTGTGGCGACATGTCACGTGGAAACAGAAAAATAAAATAAAATGTTCACCAGGCCAAAGTATTGAAGGACTTTGGCCAGGTGGTGGCTCTTGCTTGCCGCTATCTACCCTGGTTTCATAGCAGTGGAGCTGTCTTAAATTTTGTCTTTACTTATTCATATTTATTTTCGTTTAAGTGTTTTGCGTTGCACAACTTGTAAAAATGAAGTGGCCGAGTTGATACAAACGTCCATTTTTACGTAGCAATGGAGTTAGAACAGAACAAAACAGAAAACTGTGAGCAGGCAGACAGAATTTCGTCAGAACTACCCGGTTCATGGCCGATCCCCCAGCGTGGGTGTATGCCACAGTTTCCGGGCACATCCTTCCTTCCTTCCTGTGGGTTGAGAGCTTCCAAGTGCAGCCTTCCATTTCTGAGGCCCAGTCAGGAGCGCAGCCTTCTCATATGAACAGCAGTCGAACTGACTGCGGTTAGCCAAGCTGGCGAGCAAGGCCGCACAGATTGCCACCATGATACAGTGTGGACTGCTGCCTGGTAATCATACAGCTGTCTTGTAGAACTGGTTCACACTATTCAGCTTAACAAAGAGGGGTGCTGTAACACTGAAACATTGAAGCATTCCATTATTTTATCTTTCCTCGTACTCAGAAAACCTGGCGATATTCAGGGGAGTACGTTAGGATATTCACAATTAAGGATGACAGCGATCCCCTTACCAGGAAACGCGGTTGGCTTAAACACTGACCATAAGTATTGAAAACTTGTAAATTTATTAAAAAGTACACGATACTTGCTTGACTCACACAAGAAGCCATAATTTTTTGTCTAGAAAATAAGAAAAGTTTATAAGAATAGCAAGATGATCGACCACGTGGGGTCGGATATAGCCTGACCCCCTTCAAAGTGTCATTAATTTAATGAATACCAGACATTGCCGGAAACAGCCGCTGGCGTACAAACAATAAGGGAAGACATCTGACACACTTGAAACGTTTGTGGGGCCATATTTGGTTCTGATTAATGAAAGCGTGTTTTACGATCCTCAATCTAGGCAGAACTCACCTGTCATTGAACTACTGCTTAGCGCGTACGATCGTTGGTTGATGCGTCAGGTCCTGCGCGGCTTTCTCGGTGGATGCCAGTGACTCGGTCGCGTAGTCGTTCCGACCTGTGACCGTGTCTCCTGTGTCACCAGCGAAGCCCGTGAAAGCCTGGACACGACCTAACAGGCTTCTGAGGGGCAGGTCACTGAGTCCACGGCGAATATCTTTGGCCCGACCGTGTATTGTGTGGATGTTGGAGAAAGGCATCATTAGGATCCTGGGTGAAAAGAAAACATAAGCATGAACAGGTATCAGAAGGTGATCGAAGGTATTAACGTTGGCGTAGCCGGGGGTTGGGGGGGGGGGAGTGTTGAAACTCTTACCTTTATATTTTGGTATATACTGTGTGTGTGTGTGTTTGTGTGTGTGTGTTTGTGTGTGTGTGTGTGTGCGTGCGTGCGTGCGTGCGTGTAAGACAAACACATGCACCAATGTACGTAAATTATGATTAGGTATAGTCCCTTACTGAGGAGGATGATTGTCTCCTCGCAGCCAGGGTTATGACACATCAGGCTGCTAGTCGTTCCGATTCTAAGTCACTAAGGCCACCCCCAAACCACAGGTGGCCCAGAAGCTCTTCCATAGCTTTAGTTGCTCCTGACGGAAGGATGAGCTGCAGGTTCGGGTACATACTGTGAAGACGAGCGTTGGTGAATTTTGCCCAATCGCACTGTGCAAGTGTCAGCTCATGTGCGAGCGGACAAAGCCATGTAACTGTCTCCTTTTATTTTTATTTATTTATATATACTACCATCTCTAGATGGAACTTCGGTTGGGTGGGTAGATGAACAATGCATGCTCTGGTAAAACGAAATGTGTAGAACAAGTGGTAGGCGTAACCGGGTCACACAATTCGCATGACCTAAAACAGAAAGTGACTTTATAACAAATAAAACGTGGTTCCACATCTGATCATACACGTACACATGCATACAAATACATGTTTTCAATTCTCAATGCAGTTACGGGCACATTTATTTATTTATTTATTTATTTAAAGGTACCTTACAGGCTCTATTACGGAGCATAGAGTAGGGGGGGTACATAGGAAAGAATGCTAGTGGGTGATACTTCTGCCATAATACAAAGCAACTACAGAGCAACTAATAACTAATAACTAATAAAAATACAAAGCAAGTAATAACATTGGAACTAATAACAGTGCACGGTTGCACAAATGACAAAGAGGGGCTTCAAGCAACAACAAGAATTTCCCAGCCGCAAAAAAGCAAAAAGAACAAAAACAGAATTCAAGGAGGTTATAAAATGCTATTGAGGTAGATGTATCATTAATTGCTCGCGAAAATTTTCATGATTAGTTAAATTGACAATGACGTCGGGTAGGTCATTCTAGAGTGCTATGGCACGAGGCAAAGCCGATGAATTGAATGATTTTGTTTTTCCAAAGATGCGTGTGATGCTTCGCTGATTGTGAAGTCGTTTATACATGCGCAATGGTGCCGTTAGTGGGAAGGGTGGTGGCCTGGACGCGTGAATATATTTATGAAGCAAAGACAGGAGGGCAACTGTGCGCCGTATGTCTAGATGCTGTAATGAAAGGTCATGTTTTATTTCTGTGACGCTCGAGGGGCGACTGTAAATACGTGAAATGAACCGTGCCGCCCTGTTTTGCACAGTTTCTAGCTGGTTAATGAGATAGGCTTGGAAGGGGGACCATATCGGTGATGCAAATTCCAGCTGTGGGCGAACAAAGGTTAAGTAAGCTTGTTTGCGGACGTTATTTGGCGCGTTTCGTGGGTTTCGACGTAAGTATCCCAGTGTTCTTGATGCTTTTGCAGATATGTAGGTTACATGTGCCGCCCAAGTAAGATTAGAAGTGAAATGAACGCCGAGATACTTATACGAAGACGACCGTGACACGTTGGAATTATTTAAGGAGTAATCAAATTCAACACTTAATTTTTTTCGACTAAAGGATATTACATTACATTTTGATAAATTTAAAGTCATTTGCCATGCACCACACCAGTTGTTAATGAGATTAAGGTCTTTTTGGAGAGCAAGGTGGTCATCGGTACTAAATCTAGAACGGTATAGAATGCAATCGTCAGCAAAAAAGCCGTATTGACGAAGAAATATTAGTTGGAAGATCATTAATGTAGATTAGAAAAAGTAGTGGCCCCAAGACGCTACCCTGAGGCACTCCGGAGGCTACATCGGAAATTTTAGAGAATGAGGTATTAACCAGAGTGAACTGCTTTCGAAAAGACAAAAAGTTACGGATCCACGATAAGGTTAGCGAATCTAAACGAAGTTCTGTTAATATTGAAATCAGACGGGAAGGAGGTATGCGGTGGAATGCTTTAAAAAAATCTGGAAAAATGCAGTCAGTTTGTAAATTATTATCCATATTGAAGTGAAGATCAGTGGTAAATTCCAGTAATTGGGTGTCGCAAGAAAAACCTCGCCTAAATCCATGCTGATTCTCAAAAAAGAAGTTATTGGTTTCCAAATGACAATAAATGTGCATAAAAACAATGTATGTACATAAAACAAAGTTTGTACATAAAAACAAAGTACCGAGTGCGAATGAATAAAATAACAAAAACAAAATAAAAGACAAATACACGCATAGACGCTTCAAGAAAAAAATGTGCTTCAAGAATAAATGTCCGTTCTGGATAACAGTATAACTACGCACCGAAGAACATCATGAGCAGATGGCGCGGCTTCATCTGCACGGTGATATCTTCATATCCGGCAATGATATACACTGATACGCTCCATTGCGATTCTTCTCTTTAGCGCTGCGATTAAAGAGTATTATCTCAGTGACTAAGTCTTCATTTGGCTCATTACATTATGTCAGCACAATACACTGAAGAGTTGCCTGGGAGTCAAGGACTAATCATGCCTGAGATGCGTCTTCAACTACGAACTCTAGAGCAGCATGAAGGGCTGCAGCTGTCAGGGTTGTGATATGCTATATGTTTACTTTTATAGAGACTCCGAGGAAATACCCAGTGTTCTTACAGAGATAACAGAAGCAACTGAACCACACTTGTAAATGAGAAGGTTTCCGCTGTGTTTCTTCATGCAAAAACAGTAGTGTGGCTTGTTGTAAGGTCAGATGCAATCGCTTTTGTTTCTTTTAGATTCCGGGAATAGATATCAGGGCTTCGATTGTTTGTATGTATCACAACAGTAATGGTGGTCTTGCTGCATGCGTGAAGTTTGAGGGACGTACTGTGCAATACCACCAAGCAATAATGCTGCCAAACGCAGAGTGTGGTCTAGAAGTAGGAAATGAGGCAAGGTAGTGCGATTCGTAAAGCATCGTCAGAATGTAGGTTGCGTTTGGGTAATCACGTGCGATTACGACATTCACTACTGAAGACGCACATATCTGTAGGCCAAGGCATATCCTCATGTATAACCTTGAATAACGTGAAGGACGAGTACGTTTTTTCTTCAGATCATGCGAAACCCAGGTAAGCTATAGCGCATGAAGCCGAGGAAAGGTACAGAGTAAAATTGAAGCCCCACTTGCACATATGAATCCTACATTTTAGGGGCGAAGCTCCTTAAGGCGTGGGTCTGTACATCCTCGACGTATGTAGTTACAAGTAGTCACTTCTAGTTTAGTTCTTGCAGTGTTCACTAGATGGTGGCACTTGTATATGATGAAAAGATGCGAGATGTTATAAAACTAAATGGTGGTACTTCGAGTGTTCACTAGATGAATGGACGAGCAGACGGACAGCCATACAGACAGACGTACAGACGGATGGACAGACAGTTTCATGGTTTACCAATAAAACCCTCCGAAGCTTTGTCATCATCATTCACTCCGTGGATATGCTGTGATTTTGCTGTGGTTGCTGTGATATGCTGTGACGATAGTCTTTCTTCAGGACCTTCGACGGAAACTTTTTTGTCTGTCTGTCTGTCTGTCTGTCTGTCTGTCTGTCTGTCTGTCTGTCTGTCTGTCTGTCTGCCTGCCTGTCTGTCTGTCTGTCTGTCTGTCTGTCTGTCTGTCTGTCTGTCTGTACATTTGTCTGTTCGTCCGCCCTAACGATACCTCAAACGACAACAAACGGTTGACCCCATTCGCAGCGTCCACCAATATTGCTCAAGGTTTAGCGTTCATAGCTGTGTGATTGTCAATTAAAAAGCAATTATTGCACATATCTGAGGCGCCACAACAACGCTTCGATGTTTTCTATGTCTGCCTCAATACTAGAAGAGGCACGCACAAGTAGCTCTAAGGAATGTAGCGTTTATTGCGCTGCGCTGACAGTGCAACGCGATGCTCAGAAAGGTGTTTCCAACGCTTTGCTACGACGTCACGGTGATGGCACCTGCCCGTCGCTTTGCGTTCTACACCTTATCACCTCAGAGACTGGCGCGCATCTTTCTCCGCGGGTCTCATGCCTTCGTTTTCGAAGATAACTGCCAGATGGCGCTTGTGTCTAACCTGCCTCGATGCGCTCGTTTACCTCCGCTACACGCTCAAGGCACTCTAACGACGCGCCCCCCGAATACCATTCACCGATTTTCTTGCGCAGAACATCAAATAAACGTTTTGTTCACTCTCTGCAGACGCAAGACTATCGTCTTTCGACGACATTTGCGGTCTAACATGCAGATTTGGAACAATTTTTTTTCTGCAAGAGACCTTAGGACGTTGGCTATCATGGTGGGTTTCTTTTTCATGTAGGCGATCTGAGGCCTCCAGGACAAGTCGCGATTCATTATTACCAATTATTACTCCCGGAAAACGTGCGATAATTTATAGTGTGGTCATTCAATACGATGGTACATGGTGTCATTACCTTGCGCATAAACGCTACCAGTGAGCCTATCTCAGACGACAGCTGCAGTCCCCATCATTGAATCTAGTTTAAGGTCAATGCAGCCGCTCTGGTCAGCGTCAGGTCCGCTTTTAAAGAGCTTGCCTATAACATGACACCACAAAACCACGAGAACTCTTAACGTCAAAATTACGTTCACGCACTGGACAGCTGAATTATACGCCGCAGAAAACCTGAACTTTAAGGAACAGCCTGACTCTGCCCTTTCTAAATTGATGGTGGCTGCCTGGCGATCATTTTGGCAGTGTGCGCAGTTGCAGTCATAATCATGCACTCACGTGCGCATGACTAATATATTGAGTAATGTTATAACATTGGACCACCCCTGCACGTTACGTAATCGCTTCGTTAAGTCTTATCTGCTGAAAATGTCTCTTTTAAATGTCTTGCTGCAAGTTTCCGCGATCGTCGCATTCCCCCGCACGAAGGGCAAGCGAAGAAACAACCAATCAAACAAGCAGGCGCCAAAAATCTCCAGCTTTCGTTCTAAGAGCTCACGTCAACTAAACTGTGCGCAACAAATTCTGTGCGCTTGGTATGTACATTTGATTAAACTATAGGAGGGCACTCTGCACATACACATATATGCATCTGTGACTCTATGCGCTTCGACTTCGACCCTTGTGGTCCACCGTACGCCCACATTCCGGAAATACACATTACACCCTAAATTGTCTTCAGCAGTTGTAGAACACATTGCAATATGGGCTACTATAAAAATTGCATCCAAACAAACACCCCGTAAATCGACAATACTCTCTGATTCGAAAGTCACATTACAAGCCCATGACCCATTCTCAAAAAGAGGACAATATTACGTATGCTCTTCCAAAACCATACAAGCATTCGATCTAACGCAACAGAATGGTCCCTTCACTATCTTCCAGTGCACACCTGAACACTGAGTTGGCAGGTAGAAAGCTATCAGATGCTGCAGCGCAAGCCGCTGTTCATAAAAATTTCGTTGACCTGAAAGTACCGTACTCGCGAAGGGAAGTGGACTTCGTTGTGGTCGCTCATGCAAGAGTTCACAGGAACTTATCAAATTATCCGTATAACCGCCAGCGCGAAATATAACGTTACATGACGTTTCGCCTCCAGGCTCGTACAAACTGAAGCCACATATACGCCAGTTCGCTACACAAGACTTGCGTCGCCTTCACCCGAAGCTACGCGTACTCCATTGGCCATGCAGACATCCCCGAGCCGTGAGGGCTGCCATGCGGACGAGAATTATGTGACACTTCTACGTCTCCCAGTAGAAGATGCTGAGTTCAACATTGGTAGGCGTCGGTGTGGATAACAAGAAAAAAAATCACCGCTTAAGCACTCCCTATAAATGGTTAACCAGCTGAAGCTTAAACTTGTGGTCCCGGTATTTAGCAGAGGGTTCAACGCGACGCTGCCCTGAAGCCTTTCGCAATTATTGGTTACATGTTAGTGCTTCTTAGTGGGGTTAGCCAGACGTGTTGCTTGAGTTTACCACAGTTTTTATTTCACATGTCGCACATTGTGCCTCACGGGATCACGGTCATGGAGAAGCGTAATGAGCGATTAAATGCGTTTCACAATTCGTTATTCACAGTGGCTTTTCTAGAACCACGGGCGCTTACATACGTCGCTGCCAAAGCCAAAGTGCCGCTAGAGATACTCGCGCCGAATGTGGGCGTTCGCTCCGGCGAACGCGCTCCCACAATCATCACGATGACGTTGTTGTCGCCGCAACACCGCTTGTTTGATGCGGCGTTATTGCAAACGTTTGACATCGCGAGATACCTCGGTGGTGTGGTTTGAGTGATCCACCCGCCACCAGCGCTTGCATTACTGTTCATTATTTAAGACGGCTTTGAAAGCTGCTTGAATCATCGTTACGGCAGGCACAGTTTCAGCCGGCACTTGGTCTCCCGGGCCTGATTTTGTGCCCGGACTGCACCGTCGGCCCGGCGAATGCGAGCTCTCTCACGTTTCCACTGTCGGTGCTCTTCTGAAGTTGTCCGTGGCTTACCCATGAGGAAGGTGTCAGTAGAAACTGATGTGTACATGCTCGACGACACGACTGTGACGAGATGGACGACGTCACTCACAAGGCAGCCAATGACACGCGTGCTTGGGTACGACGCTGGGAACGACGTAACTTATAGAACAACCAATGAAGACCGCCCGTGACAGCGATGCCAAACTCCTTTTCGTTTCTTTTAGCTATATACAGCATTCGCTGCAATTATATATGTAACTTAACAAAACAAACAACTTCGCTGACCTTCCTTTTCTACATGGTGGAAAGGCTCAGAATTTTTCTTTACAGCAAACGTTTTTTTTTTATCTGAGTGCAGTTCAATTCACGTACCTAGGTATATTGTGGACGTGAAATCTGGCCAGGTGAATCACCTTCTCCCAGAGGGTGAACCAGCGGTTCAGGCGATCGGGCTCTAAGACGTTCTGCACCAGTTGGTCCATGATGGGCAGAGCATGCGCCTTCTGCGCTAGCACCAAGCACACCAGCAGCACCAAGGCACGGCTTGCCTCACGTCGCCGCCTCCTGTGAAATGGAGCATGTTAGTGAACACAAAACGAACGCGCATAGCCCACCATCTTTTGTCACAGTAGTTTTGTTAAAGGGACTGTCTACGCCTAGAAAATAATTTTCTGATTGTGGCGAAAATGAGAAGATCGTTCATCACATCCGTGGCAAGGAGTATGTTTTTTCCCGTACAGAAGAAATTATAATTTTATATTTGACAAGGAATGACAAGAATTTGACAAGAATTTAAATTTGTGAAAGTTGACAAAGAATGACCCCTAGCGTCACTGAACAGCTATATGAAACAATCTACTGGAAGGACGAGAAATCATCGACTCGCTCTCTGGATTTCTTGCCGACCAGTTGTGCCCCCGCGATCTCCAACGACAGCGCAGCTCTGGCCGATAGGGCTCGTCCTACGCCATCTCCTGACGCCGACAAGAGGTCTCGCCGAGTGGTGCCCCGTCCTCGGACTCCTGCAACCGTGTCCATCTTTTCTATCTCCTCCTTACTTCCGTCGTTTTCTGTGGTTCGCTGTCCCTGCACCTCGCTCTCTCCTTCCTTTCCGTCTCTTTGCCTTTTGATCCTATTCCTTTAATCCCTTCTTTACCCCCCCCCCCTCGCGAGCTACTGTTGAGGTGTCCTCCCCCTGAGAAAAAGTTACGGGGCTCACTTTTCTTTTCTTGTCATTCATAATCACTCACACTCACAAGAAATGCCCGCAGGTAGAAATATTTTGCTTATAAAAAAACATCTTTAACTTGATATTGCATTTTATGTACTTGAAGAAGCTTTCGGTTGCATCAGAGAGCAATTCTTGCTTTCTCTTTCACGCGTTCAAAGAGGCGCTCGGTGGCATGGCCACGGTGGGTTACCCGCACGTCTGCTTGCAAACGCAGAAGAAACGCGAGCATTGCGTCCACCATCACTCATAATAACAAAAAAATGTCTGCCAGCTTTAAACATTCACTAAGGCATTGTTTTATTCTTAAACAAAATTTAATGAAGCCCGCGAAAACCGCATGTGGTTTAGATTATCGACTTTCGCCGGCAGCACAATCGTCATCACCTCCACCAACTAGTGTTGGCATTCATCCCACCATTGGAAGGAGACCGAACGCAGATCGAGAAAAAAATTCTGCTTTAAAAATTCCTACACACTTTCCAGAGAAACTGCTACGAAGTTGGTCACTTCAGATGGTACGCTTTTTGTTGTGACATAAAACAGAAAGACCGTGAACAGTAACCTCCCTTTAAACTGATATTCATTGCTCAGTTCGCCCATTTCATATACCAATCAATTTATCCACGCGCATTCAAGTTTCTTGAATGTACGAGGTGAATGAAGTAGGAATATTTTCACTAATGCTGCTGTGTCTGGTTTATCTGTAGCACTAATTCTGAGGCTGCAGTCAACTGACGCTATGGCAAAGAGCTTCAAACATCAACAATCGTTACCGACAAGAAGAGCGGGTAGCACAACTTCAATAGTAATAGAAGGAACAACACATACGGACAAGCGCAGTTCTTTATCGAACCTCTGCTAATGGGGTTGCGCTACCAATTCAGCGCAATCTGCTGGGTTGGCATTCGTGGCTACTTTGCACCAAACTGGTTGCTTTGAGACCCGTCTAGAAAAATAAATTTCAGGTTGGAGCCATGGATACTTTTTAATGACCAATTTAGTAGCCATTTAGTAGCCAATTTTCTCTACATTTGAAGAGAACGTAATACGCAAGCCTAAAGACTACCCATTGTTTTCAAGCTTTTCTGTCATGTCAACCACTACCAGCAGGCTGGGAGCATTGAGGCCCCTCAACGCAACGCGAAGCGCGCCTTCAAAGCTGGTGTGGTGAAGCTGCACGCATGCAGACCAACGCGTTGCGCTGGTCAGCTATTATAGTAACGCTGCTAATTAGTTTCATCTTGTAGATTAAAGAAAACCGTGCTTCAACATTTAAGCTTCCTCCTGAGTTGTTAGAAGGAATGTTCCGTAATTATTCTGCACCTAGCTAGCGTTCTAGCTACTCTGCATAAACTATATGCACGGGCACCAAACTTATACCAACAAATCCAACGTAGTTGCCAAGTCCACAAAGGGCAAAGTGAGGCTTATCAAAAAACATGTCGGAAAATTCTACGTTATGCATGTCGCTTGAAACACTAACAGCATATAGCTATTTAGCTTTTGAACAGCGTCCCACTACAATCATTCACTTGTTTCGAATTCTAATGTGATAATATACCTCTTAGTATTCAAGGTATTCAACACCTTCTTGAGAAGGTATTGTTGAATACCTTTTACAAGAAATGGGCTATCCGTAAGTGGTTGTGGCAGTCCTAACAAGGAAACTAAAATTAAATTGACGTTGTTCTATGTGCACACCCAGTAATCGTGCAGGATGTAGAAGTAGTTGGCAAGATCCGATGCAGCGACCACAGAATGGTAAGATCTCATATTCGCCTAGATTTCAAAAAAGCAAAGGCATAAACTGATACGCAAGAAGCCAGTTAATGAGCTAGCGGTAAGAGGGAAAGTACAGGAATTCAGAGTTTCACTCCAGAATAGGCTCGAGGCTCTAAACGAGGTAACCGACGGTAGCGTCAACACAATGAATGATAATCTTACTATAGTATCATCAAATAGTGTGCAATTGAAGTCGGAGCTACAGTCACCAGAAAGGACACTGGCAAATTATCTCAGCAAACAAAAAAATCTCATTCGGAGACGACAAACCATGAAAGCCTCAAATGCAACCAACAAAATAGAGCGGGTGGAGTTTTCGAAGTTAAACAATAGGCATTAGGTTGCTGACATCAGAAGGTATAACAGGGACAGAATTGCGTAGGCTGTAAAAAACGGCAGAAGCCTAAAAGCTGTGGCTGTGAAGGCAAACATGTGCATAGCCCAAAATCGAATGTATGCCTTAAAGGACAAGGAAAGCAATGTCACAACCAATATGAATAGGATAGTTGAGGTGGTGGAGGAGTTATACAAAGAGCTGTGCAGAAGCCTTAACAACTAGGATAATATCGTAAGAAGCAATATTAGCCCAGAGAAATTCGGCCTCCCCCAGAAAATACGGGGAATAATGAAAACCTAAGAAGGAATGCAAGAGGCAAAACCGCTGGTGAGGATAAGGTAAAAACAAACCTGCTGAAACATGACGGAGAAATTGTGTTAGAAAAACTGGCCTCCTTATATACGAAGTGACGGGAAGGGTACCACAATCTTGGAAGAACGCCAACATCATCTGAACCCATAAGAAATAAGTCGACAAGGACTCGAAAAATTAGTGGTCGGTCAGCTTACTTCATTCTCCACGAACTATGTATAAAATAATAACTCATATGCTTAGTACGACATTACAGTTCAGTCAACCAAAGGACCAAGCAGATTTTCATACAGGCTACTCCACAATACACCATATTTATACTAATAATCAGGCAATAGAGAAATGCGCGGAATACAACCAACCCCTATACATAGCCTTCATAGATTACGAGAAGGCGTTTGATTCAGTCGAGAGATCAGCACTGATGCAGACACTACGGAATCAGGGCATCGACGAACCTTACATAAACACACTGGAATAAATCTACCGCGCATCCACAGCCACCATAGTTCTTCATAAAGAAAGCCACAGAACCCCAACAAAGAAGCGTGTAAGGCAGGGTGACACGACCTCTTCAATGCTATCTCACCACGTGTTTACATGAGGTTTTCAGAGCTCTAAGTGGGGAAAAGTTAGTGATAAGAGTTGATGGAGAGTATCTTAGTAACCTGCGATTCGCTGATGACAGTGCTTTGATGAGTAACTAAGGGGACGAATTGCAGCTCATCATTACTGCACTGGACACGGAAATCAGAAGAATAGGTATGAAAATTATTATGCATGAAACTAAAGCGCAATAAACTCGGCAGAAAATAGCACTTTGCGATAAGTGGAGAGACGCTGGAGGTTATAGAGGATTATGTCTACTAAGGATGGGTAGCAACCACGGAGCCGGACCGAGAGGGAAATAACTTGAAGAATAAAAAATGGTAATTTGCCACTAACCCTGAGTATGAAGGTATATAACAGCTACATCTTGCTGGTACTTACCTACGGAGCAGAAACTTTACAAAGAGGATTCACAGGCTTACAAAGAGGGTTCAGCTTAAATTGAGGACGACGCAGTGAGCGATGGAGAGAAAAATGATAGGTGCAACCTTAAGAGACAATGAGAGAGCAGAGTGGGTCAGGAAACAAACCGGTGTTGAGAACATCATGGTTGAAATCAAGAAGAAGAAATAGACATGGGCCGGGCATGTAGCGCGTAGACAGGATAACCGCTGGTCGTTAAGGCTAACTGATTACACTCCCATAGAAAGGAAACGTACGAGGGAGAGACAAAATGTTAGGTGGGCCGATGATATTTAAAAAGTTCATAAATATAAGGTGACAGCTGAAAGCACAAGACCAGGATGATTGATGGGTCATGGAAGAGGCTTTTGCCTTGCAGTGGGTGTAGTCAGGCTGATGGTGATGATGGTGATGGTGTTGCTATCATTTAGTATAAACGGAACTGTAATTCCTGAAAACATCATCAACAACGCCAGCCTTATTTTTATGTACTTACGAACGCAGTGTTCCTTTGATTCTGGCCACGGTTTCTGGCTAAACTTGAATTATAAAACGTTAATATGACAAAACTTTCATTTTTTTTTTGCTTATGTACGGCATCATTGTGTACGTTACACAAGGCCCTTACATGTAATTTGCTAATATTAACTCTACTCGTGTTTTTTTAACTACAAACGCACTGCCGGCATAAAAACCATGAAATCTCACCTTGCTTCTCTATCTGTTACGGCAAATTGAATTTCTTGCTGCTTAAAATTATTTCATAAGTGTACCAAGATAGTGTTGTTCACGACATATTTATTCTTGTATTATATGCCTAATAGATTTCATTATCATTTTAAGGTAGGTATTCGATTTTACAAAACCAATACATCTTCAGGACCCTTCTATCACGCGCACCATTTCAGTAGAGTAACCTTCTTTCCCGGCCAAACAGTGATAATTAACGTTTTAATTGGGCAGAAACAATGCGCAAATACCTGTCGGTTGAAGTTTGTTCATTGTGCTCATTTGCTCCCTGTATTTCGTAACCCTCGACACCAGAGTTGTCTAAGCAAGCCGTAATTTATGTGTGTGGCCTATCATGGAACTATAATCACCATAAATTCATGTGTGCTACAGAAAACGGGTAAACATTACTAATCCCCACTGGTCCACCAAAGATAAAGAATAACTGCCCAAGAAATTATAAACGGGTATATGCAACAGAAATAGGGTAAATACTACTTTTTAAAGCAAATTTACATAAGGAGAGGTTGGTGCCAATACGCTGGCTACTCCTCTTATATTGCACAAAAACACGAGGCTATACAAAAGTACATAGCACGGCACTTAAGCACTGAGACCCAGTTTTTCTATACGAAAATCTGTCAACAACACACAGAGTTTGTAAATACACAAGTAATAACGCAATTGAAATGTCCACACAAAACAAGAAATTTGACTAAACTGTTGTCAAAGGTGATCATGTCCATCTGGAGCAGTCTCTTAAATACTGCACTGTTTTCACAAAGGTGGTCACAAAGATTTCTCCGTCAAATTGTAAACACAAGAAAATTGTAGTGAAACAAACCAGTTAACAATAATGTGAATACATTTTTTTTCTTTTCCGTTATAGTGCTTTTCCGATTCCTCCAGAAAAGGCACGCGCAGCAGTGGCCAGTGGTAATCCCCACTAGTCTCTTTACTGGTCCTGCTCTTTCCCCATTGGTCCGCTAAAAGTGAACAAAGCAGCAGCCAGCCCAAAAAATGGCTACGAAGCAACGGCGGCGAGCTGAGGACTCTAGCTAGTAGGCAAACGAGAAAATGCGAGGGAACGGGAAATGCCAGGACAAGACCCCGAAGTGAACTTACGTCTACACTTACGTCTACGTGTACGTGTACGTCGTGCCCGTGGACCTACGAAAAGAACGAACACTTGGCCTCAGCGTGAGTTTCTGTCTCTAGAGTTTGGGTAACCATACCGTGCCCGCGACTCCCTGGGGCTTTACTAAGAACTCCCTGCGCTGAGAATCAACGCATAGTAAAAACCTAGCATCACCTGGCTAAATCATAGAAACGACATTGAAGTACACCTAGAAACAACTTGTATCACCTTAGCTAGGGCTTAGGAAAAACAGAAACAACCAGATGATTGTTCAGAATCACCCAATCTCGCTTTTTTAAGCCTTACGCAACAGGGAGATTCGTGGATGCGAGACAAAAAAAAAGACTTAACAATAGACTAATATTAATCATAATTGTGGTAGAACAATATAAAACACATAGAATCACAAACCCAGTATACAGTTCGTTGACTTCAACGTAGACATTATGCATCTTAAGACCTAACTTCGCTCCCTCGTTGTCATTATGTTCGTAGAGATGCGGGGATTTTTTTTAATATATTTTGCTTTTTGTCATCTAACATCATCTGAAATTGTCACGGCCTTCAAAGAGGAGGAGGAATAAACGTTTATTTTATGAATGAATAAATTAATGAATAAATAACTAAACGTTTTGAATATTACCTGCGGATTGAACACCAAGCCTGAGAAAAAAAACTGCTCTTATTTCTTTGTTTTTGCATATTCGAAATGATATTAAATGTGTAATGACAAAAACTGTAGTCATAATACAGCTTATGTTTTATTCACCTACAAACTGGGAAATAAACTTAAATGGCATGTCTACTATGGCTATTGTTGGTTGAATTCTAGTTCCTTTTCAAACCTACCCAAGGGTACCTTGGCAATGTGGAACAAGACCAGCTCACCCGAAATGTCTACCCCGTCGCCAGTAATTGCTACTTCTTTGCGGGACACGCCGCGCACAACGTAGTGCCTAGGCAAAGAGTGCACGTTGGAGACAGCACAGATATAGACACATTTTCACAAACCATTAGTCTGATGTAGAACCAGGACGGATTCCAAAGACTGACATAACTGCACGCCTAAATAGTTCACGAAAGTACGCGGACAGCTAGAAGCGGAACGTTTCGTATGCCGGCGAATGCCACTTGTCATCCAAAGACTGAGTCAGAGCCCAGAGTGGGCAGAATCCGAAAGCAAAAGATATTCAGGCCTTATGCAATTGCATCACAATAAATTTCAGGGGCTGAAAACATTGAATACCGACCAAGGAAAAAAAACTAATAATGACGTGCATCATTGTGAACAAAGCTCCCTTGTAGAATCCAAAACTTGAGCAAATATTTCTCATATTGGTCGGCGTCCTTCAGTATTCTCACTTATAATTCATCCCAACCTGACGAGATCTACTCAGACCCTCGACTACTTCAAGTTTTAGAGGGTTTTTAACAAAACAAGAGAACAATCATCAACAAACTCTAAAAGTTCAAGCAGACATACATAATTAACATGAACACTAAGTGTCCTTTCATATTCACCAGCACTTGTTCACAGCGACAGTCCTCAGCGTCACTAGCAGCACCTCTCGAAGGACTACTAGATTCCTAAAACACTGACGCGCATGTAAACTGTATGGAGCTTGTTTAGGGGTTTCCCTCTTTTTTCGTTGTCAGTATGTTTACGGTTATCTCGTTCACGCCGCTATCGACCATTCTCGCCTTTGCACGCTTACAAAGCTCGGTGTTCGACATCTTTCAGCCTGAGTCACCCGTTCATGGTATCCGGAAAGCTTGGGAAAGTGTGAAACGCCGGTCGTCTCGTACGCCCTTGCGTGTGGTTGCGTCATGTTGGGAAAATTTGAATTTTCGATACATTTCGCGTTGGCTCGGTGACGGTTCTTTTGAGGTGCACTCGCTGTGACATTGGCTTTTCTTTTTCTCTTGTTTTTATGGTAGTGCACGCTGGGTCAAAGATTGCGTACATGATGCAACTTGACCCTGGCTTTAGTAAGCCGTGGTGCGATCTTTCTTTATTGCAGGCGCCTTTTTTGCTTTGTGCGACCACACTTTCACTAATACTCGTAGACTGGAGACGCTTGGTGGTAGCAAATCGTCTTTCTCATCCATGCTATGCGGCGTTCTTCTGAGATCATTGTGACCTGACATCGTCTTAGTGTATGACAGATGTCAAGCTACACGAGCTGCAAGTTCCACCAACGACCACGTTAAGCTCCCCAGGGAACTAGAGCGTCTGCTTAAAATCGTCTCTGAAGTGAACAACCTGGATGAGAGTGACTTCAGAGACTAAAAAAGATACAATGAGGTGGCTCCGCCTAGATACAACGAGAACTCTCACTCTAAGAGCGTGATCCCAACCTGAGCAGTGCTTCATTGCCCCGCTTCTATAACTCTAATGAATCCGAGCTACAATTTCTGTAAATCAACGCAGCATTTTATGGAGTCGCGATATGCACACACCGCTACCATAGGAGAAAAAAAAAAACTTTTCCCTGAAGACACGCGGTGCCTTCGATGCAGCAGTAAGTGTCACCACACAAAAGATTGCAGGCGGATGATTGCGTGCTTCGGCTGCAGCGGTCACCAAATGTTTGCTATGTGTGACCCATATAACCTAAGGATAAAGCCACGTGGAAACGTCAAAGGGATAAGTGAACTCACCGGACTTGGAAAATAAAAAGCCCTCCCTATACACCAGAAAATTCCGGTAGGGTGTTTAAACAGAGCACCGAACCACCAGTTCAAGGTATTTGATTACGTATTCTTGGACATAACCACGAAGACAAATATCGGTGCACATTCAGCGGAATAATTGTTACGTCGATTTAAATATGCCCGTGTGTTGCTGTGACTTGATGAGCTCCTTGCGTTCTACGTTGTCCTGCCCTACATAGCTATCGAAAGAACAAGGTAATTTTTCTAAATCTCAATTCAGAAGCGGTACCCGCCGCTGTGGTCCTGTGAACAAGGCCCTGGGGTTGCAGACCCACAGGTCAGGGGATCGAATCCCTGCCTCGGCAGCCGCATTTTCGCTGTAGGCGAAAATTCTTGATGCTCGTGCGCTTATATTTAAGTTCACGTTAATGAACCATGGGTGTTCGGAATTTCCGGAACCCTCCACTACGGCGTCTTTTATAATTATATGGTGATTTTGGAACGTTAAGCACCAAAGAGAAAAATAAACTTTATTTTAGACCAGGTGCACGTCCTCTTCTCCCAGAGGTTGGTGACTTGGTCAATACAGGTAGCCATTCATGGCTAGCCGCCGCCGCTCGAACTTATTCCTCCCACCGAAGCTGGTCATCAAGGCTTTCCAAGGTCAGCAACGTTTCTCACAGGTGTTCCGGATTTTCTTGTACGTTGTGTTTGTCCATGAGCGGGACACCCGGGTTGTTTCGGCAGCCCCATACCATGCGGTACAGGGTGTTTGCAGAGTCTGGGCAGTACTGACAGTTCCTGCTGTAGCTGCCAGGGTACATTGCGTGTAGTAGTATATGGTGGGGACATGTGCCTGCCTGTAGCCTCCTCCTGGTCACTGCTTGCTCTTTACTCAGCGTTTTATTGCGATTGCAATTATATGGACCATCTCGGCTGGATTTTGCCGCCGGCGTCGACGTCACTCATCGTACATGTGTACGTATCTATATGCATGGAAACGCAACAAAAAAAATAATCTATAGAAATTGACTTTGGTGCGCGGAATCGAACGTCCGACCTTTCGTTCATGAGCGCGCGGCGTTAGCCACTGAGCCACGAAGGAGCACCTCCTTCGACACCAAAACGGGAAGCGATTCATACCTACCACGGGGTAAATAGAGTGTTTTCCGTATTAGCAGCGAGATAGTGTGAGGAGCGCGCTTTGAGTAAAGGTCGGCGCCAAGCTCGTCGCGGCGTGCCGATGCGCGCTCATCTCTCGCGCGTGCTGGGCTCCGCGGATCCACGCACTTATCCTGTGGTGGGGGAGAATCGCACGCGTTCGACCATGACTAGAACGATTGCGTTTAGTTGCCGGGCGCACAAAGATCACTTCACTCGCTGAATGGGCACCGTTTGCAAAACGAGTGCTCTTTTCAAAGAAAGCGAAGTAACAACTGAGGCACTTGTTAGTTCGCACTTATATCTGTACCTGTGATTACGTTCCGTGCTTCGTTTTTGTTTAAAGACCGCATTATGTGGCAAGATGTACACGTTGTAACTTGGCTCTCGTCCTGTGTGGGTTGTTTTCGTGCATCATTTGTGTGTAAGCAGCGCGCTGCACGTTTCGATCTACTTGCCGTTCTTAGCGTTACACTCCCAGTGGTTGCTATCGCGTTAATTGGTTCACCCTTGCGACGAAACTGACTTTTTATTAGCAGGTGGTTAGCGGCGTCATTGCTTCTGTAGTGAAGTATGTCTGAGTATTTTTTCGGTATTGGCTCCTCAGCGTTTCCAGGGTCGGAGTATCGCTCTGGAGAAGCCGGGTGCATGTTCTTTCGGAATGCGGCGTGCTCCGCTCGGTTCCCCACGAGGGAATCGTGCCCCGGTGTCCAGCGGGGACTTGCACCTCTGAAGTCACATTTCAGGAAAATTTGAAGGGCCGATTTGCCACTTTATTCTTTTTAAAACCTGCGACACGCTTCTTGTGAATCCGTCACTACTGTTGCCGACGAAGAACTTGAACCGATTGCTAACGCAATGCCCAGTTCCTCCGCGGTGGTTGCACCATTGGCATATGTTGAAGCGGCAGCTTGCTTTCTACCTTTTTCATCCACCACGCAGGCTACATACCTGTTTTCCCCTCCGTATTAGCAGCATCTATGTATCGTATGCTCTCATTGTTTCTATAGCTCGCTAGAATCCGCAGTAACTGCAACTGTGCTCGTGCATCTCTTCTTCATTTGCCATGTTCCAGTGCATGTTTCTTGGCATTTGACACACAAATATTTTATCGAAATATTTCTACACAAATATTTTACACCGGGGCCTGTGTGCTTCTTTTTAGACTGCATAGCCAAGGTTTCTTAAATGAGCTTGCCCAATTTTTGTAAGTTCCAATCTTTCCAGTTGGCTCCCCTTTTTGGCTTCCTTTAACTCTTCCCAATAATTACGGACAATCCTCTTGAGGAGCTCTGTCGTAGATGTTGTGGGTGAAAGTCCTATGACAATTCTATAAGATTTGCGGATGAGAATGGTCACCTTGTTACGCTGACCGTTCTTCATGTCTACGTACGAAGCGCCGTATGTTATGATGCTTGTAAGTAATGCTTGAATTATAGTTATGCAGTCCTCCTTTTTAAGTCAATGGCGTTGGCTTGCAAGTCGCTTGATAATATGCGTTACTTGCTGAGCTGTTCAGTGCAGCTTTTCTACAGCTCCACGCCACCAGCCCCATCTTTTTAAATAAAAAAACCGAGAATGTGTAGTGTAGAGACTTTGTGAATACTGATTTCCCAAGAGTCATTTCAAGAACCCGAATTTCCCGTGGCGGGCGGCCTCACGTAGCGTTTCCGCAAATCAGGAGTTCTTATTTCTCTGGTGCACACAAGAGACCACAAGTTACAAGGTATTCTTCAGTGATTTGCACCACTGCTTGAAGGAGATCCTGCTGGGTTCCGAAACATCCACCTTTGGTCCAGATCGTGAGGTAATTGGTATAAAGTACGTGCTTTATGCTTTTTACTTGTTTTAGTAGATTAGGCAGCGAGCACATGGCTGTTGAAGAGCATTGGTGATATAACAGAGCCTCGTGGTGCCCCTTTTGTCGACAGTGTAAATTTTTCTGAGCGAAGATTTCCCAGTCCTACCGTTGCAGTCCTGTCGGTGAGGAAATTTTGAACATAGTGATACAGTTTCTCTCTACAGTTGTAAACATTCAAGTGATGAAGAATGCTGTCATGGCAGACATTGTCAAAAGCTCCTTTTGCGCGTGAGGGCGATGATAGCTTGCTTGCTGTAAGTGTCTAATTGGTCAATTACTTCTTCTTTAGGTTGTAGAAAGATGTATTGTGCAGAAGGTTGGAAGTGAAACCAAACATGATGTTTGGAATGTATTCATTTTCTTCGAGGTACGGAGATGTTAAACATTAACGATTATTATTATTATTATTATTATTATTATTATTATTATTATTATTATTATTATTATTATTATTATTATTATTATTATTATTATTATTATTATTATTTTAAAACGGTACAAAAAGACATCCTCGAGAATCCTCATCAGCTTGTCTTATTAGCCCATTTCGGAATAAGCAGCGACTTGGCGCACGTGATTTAGTGCGTGCCTATCACCTCTCCCCCTCCTTCATTCTCCCCATCAGTGACCTTCAGTCCTCCGTTTCACTAATAAAAAAATTTATCAATGTTTTCTCGTGATAACACTTAGAATATAGTAAAAGATGAACTAAAAGCAACTGACTACGTTACATCAACAATGGTCCTCATGGAGAGGTCCCGTTCGCGCTTGAAGACCTCGACATCGGAAAACTCCAAAGATATCGCAAAAAAATAATTAATAATAATTCTACGAATAAGCATCCCCATTTCGTGTGCTTGCTTGCTAACGTAAGTCTGAATAAACAGTAAGCATCGGTGTGACAGCGACCACTCGCGATAGAAAAGACGTATTCCTGAAGCCGTAACGACGAGTGAGCTAACTGGATGGTGGGCTCGCGTAGTCTAACCAAGCAGCAAAGTAAGGAGAGGTCGGTGACTATCATGAAGCGACGACAGTAAGAGTATGGGAGTAGTAGTAGTAGTGAGAATTTATTAGAAGGCAGAGAGGTCGGCCTGAGCTAGTTCGCTCTAGCCTGCTACTCTACACAGGGGATAAGGGAAAGGGGAAAGAAAGAGGGATGAAGGGTGATGATGGGGACAAGAAGAGGTGGTGCGTATGTACAGTAGCCACTTTGTATAGTACTCTACAGTCTAGTTTCTAGTCCAGTGCTTTTTATAAAGTCTAGAACAGCCTTTGTAGCAGTTTTTGACACTGTTTGGTCGCTCATTGCTGATAATATGTGGTTTTCACTTAATGGTGTTCGTCCAATGCTTGCCAACGTTGCAGTTAGCATTTCTCTTTGTGCCACGTATAATGCACAGTCACAAAATATGTGAGCTATCGTTTCGCGCACTTGGCAGCGTTCACAATTTGGGCTGTCCGCACGGCCGATTAGGTGGGTGTAGTGACGAGTGAAGGCGACGCCCAGGCGAATCCGGTGTAGTATATTAGCATGTCTTCGGCTGATTTTATCTGGAAGACGAAAAGTCATACTGGGGTCTGTTTCCCGCAGGCGCTTGTTCCGGTGATCTGGTAGCAACCAGTAATTGGCAGCGCATTCGCGCATGAGTGATCTCAACAATGTGTTGACGTCACCTCGCGAGTAGGGTACTTTGACGTACATAGAAGCATTGTATATTGCCGCTCTTGCTTCGCTATCGGCTGTTTCGTTGCCAACCAGGCCGCAGTGTCCAGGAATCCATTGTAGTGTAATCAAGTGACCGCCAAATTATGAGTGGAAAACGCAACCACGAGATATTACATTTCGGCGACTGTATAGCATCGTTTTGCTTTTGTGAGTGTGCGCCTTGCTTTGGATATGTCTTCTCGGCGTCCACTGCGCGTCTCTTACAGTACATCTATAATGTCGCAACTGACGGCATCGATATGATGCTCAATGGGTGCCCCAAGACCAAATACCGTAAAATAAGAGCAGAGGTAAGTAACAATTTTACCTCGCAGAACACAGACTCGTACTTGGCAGTCCGTGCGAAAGGTGCGCCCTTGTGAACCAGAGTCGTGAGTGGATGAGCTGGCCATGCAAAACCGTAATAAAACGACGGGATTACGAACAGAGTATCAGGAAGCTGCGGAAGTGTTTCACCCTTTTCAGTTGCTCGAAGTCGCGGACTGCAGCAAGCTTGTGAAGGTCGAGACGAATACCTTCCTTGTCGACAAGGAATGTCAGGACAAACGTCTGACACTCACCGAAGTGACACTCTTTCAAATTCAGCACCAGTCCCAGATGGCGGACGCTGTCAAGACTAAACTTCAAGTCATAGGTTTCGCTCGCGGAATGTGTTGCCGTAAATGGCCCCGTCTTTGAGGTACACGTATATTTCCCATCGAAGCCCGCAAAAGATGGCGTCCATGAATCGCTTGAAGGTAAGCACTATTATGTCTGTCATGCGGGTTCATCGGTGTTTGCCAGTAGCCTGAGCGCAAGTCAGCGGGTGAGAAATACGAGGCGGAATATAAGCCGTCCATGGCGTCGTCTATTCGTGGAATCAGTTACACATTCTTACTGCATTTACGCTTATATAGTTAGTTTAAAGTCGCCGCGAACCATTTGTTTCCTTGACCACTATAACTAGAGCTGTCCAAAGACTACATTGACTCTTGAATAGCACCTGTGTGTGGATTGCTTACACATGTTGGCACATTTTCTTTTGTTGTGACGAGAATGTTTGTGGATGACAAGAAATGCTTACAAAATTACGCAGCGTTTACGTTTTCTTTTCGTTTTTGTTGGCATCGTTTTGTCTAACACAGTTTTAATGGTACGAGTAACAACTGGGATTCTTGATTTGATTTATATGTGGGGTTTAACGTCCCAAAACTACCATATGATTACAAGAGACGCCGTAGTGGAGGGCTCCGGAAATTTCGACCTACTGGGCTTCTTTGACGGGCACTCAAACCTGAGCACACGGGCGTACAACATTTCCGACTCCATCGGAAATGCAATGGTCGCGGGATCGGATCCCACGACCTGCGCGTCAGCAGCCGAGTACCTTAGCCACTAGACCATCACGGCGGGGCACGATTGGGATTCTTATTTCTCCTCCAAGTGCTTGTGGTCAAGCGCATACTTTTCACTTTCGAAATAAGCAAAAAAAAACAATGCTTTGTAATACGTTAAACTGGTACGAAGTCAATCGTTTCTGTTCTAGCTAAGAGTCCTAATGCATACACATTACAATGAAGCATAAATTTACCCAAAAAAGGGGCTGGTTAAAGATTAACTGAATGAGTTTATTGACGGAGTAGACCGTTTTCTTGGGAAAAAGATCAAACAGCTGGTATCTCTGCGGCACAATAATAATATCTCTCAGGGTTTTTCGGGTCTGACATCCTAAAACCACGACGTATACACTTATCAGAGACGCCTGTAGTGGAGGGATCCGCAAATTTCTACCACCCGGGTTTCCTTAACGTGCACCTGTATTTAAGTACTCGGGCCTCGAGCATTTTTACATCCATCGAAAATGCGGCTTCCATGGCAGGGATTCGATCCCGAGACCTTCGTACCGGCAGTCGAGAGCCATATTTACTAGAACACTGTAGCGGGTTAATGTATGGTATTTCTTTGTGGCGCGTGTGCGCAAACGCCTGTTAAGCGTGAGGTGACGTCACATTTAGAGGAGGAATTTTTTGTTTTTGTTTTTTTTGTTTCCTTTTTTTGTTTCCTTTTGCACAGTGGTCGAAATCGCTTTGCGTGAAACATAGTAATCACGCTGAAGCATCTGCTAAATGTGACGGATTGGCAGATCTCAAGCAGCGTCATGTAGTCTTTCTAAAGTATTTCAATTGCATACGTTTGTTAGTTTAGGTTACCAATAGGATATGATTCAATTTTTTTTGTCGATAACAGCATCTATAGTTAGACACGGCCTCAAGAATGAAACTTCCTCTCTCATAAAGAAGTAGCAATAGTGCGAAGAAGGAATAGCCATTCATGTAATAGTATATTCTCAGTTCTCGCAGAAAACAGGCCATGGGGGTAGGGGAATCCGATAACACTTATGTCACCCACCTACAACCACGTTTGAAAGCACGTGAATTATTCTAATTGCTTCAGGTTGCTAGCAATCGTACAAACTACGGCTGGAGGTAATAAATTTTGAAGTACTGGATGAAAACAGGTATAGAATACTAAATCAAAGACACGCGTTGGGCCTGGTGTGTGGTTACAGGTATACCGGCTTCTTTCTTCGTGGAAACGCATCCCAAAGTGAAACTGGCGTTACAGAGTGATTGATGGAAGTTGAACGCGTGAGGACACCTGCTCCGCACATTGTTTCGTTCTAATATCATCTTACTTCTATTTCAGTATGCTCCTTGCAAATTGGCGTACTATAAGCCAATTTGTAAAAGAAAGAATTACGGCATAGTGGGCACATGGCCACTGTAATTTACCACTCTGTTAGCCTGTTGAGAGTTTTCTTTTAATTTATTTATTATATAGTAATCCTTGTATCACCTATTTTCAAACCATCCATATCTAAACGTATTCGGCTTATAAAATAATTTTGTCTCTAAAATAAGGTACCATCCATATTTATGGCCGATCCCCCATCGTTAGTTGCGCCTGGACACTGAGAATCAACCAACCAACTTGAAGCAGGTGTTCTAGGATAGCTTGCAACAGCCAATGTTATGCACAAAGACGTTGCTTTCATTGCGGCACGATGTCCACCGAGAAGCGACCGGCAATAATGGAGAAACCATTCCGCAAGGGGGTCCTGCTTTTGAATATCAAGCGTCCTCCAAGAAGTTTTTTGGTAACACGTGCGCGACGTTCAACACTCGCGATATATGCGCGTCGTTACCGAAACACTGTATATAAGGAGTATATTTTCGCCTCAAGTGTAACATTGCCGATGCATGCAGCATGTAGTACGTTAGAAGAGTGCCGGCAGTGCTGGCTAAAATAAATTCCGGCGTGTACAGCCGGGTCCAACGACTCACCGCAAGAAGGTAGCCTGCTCGTGTGGTTGTCTCCGCTGCATGGTCAGTGGAGAACGGAACCAGGGCGGTGCTGTTGACGCACACCCTGGACGTCACCGCACCAGTGTACACACAACACTGCTCTGTTCCACGGGCGCGGAAGGAAGCGAGCGTCGCGGTGCCGGGGGCAAAGGCCCGCGTGTGAAACAACCGAGAAAACAAAAGGGAGGCCGAAGAAAACGGTCGATCGTCGAGTCGCGTGGAACGAGCGAGGCCTCCCTCCCCACAACCTTCCAGACGACAAGGTGGCACAGGGAGGGGGGCCAGGTGATGCCGGCAACGCACGGTGTACGTGCATTTCGTCGACCAATCTGGAATTTCACGGTCTCTGGGTCACGGCTCCCACTCCCTCCCCGTCCCATCCTCCATTCCAAGCCGGCACCCATGCGTCCAGGTCCGCAGAGCATCCCCTCCCCACCGATCTTCCCTCCTCCACTACCCCAAGCAGAACGCTCATGTCGGTTGTCTCTCTTCTATCTCTTACTTTGAGCGGGAATGCGGCGTTTGGGAGGAATATATACAAGGCTACAAGTGGAACGAGAGCACGTAACGCGGAGGGCAGTCGTCAGGTGACGGGACGTAACGGCGAGGAGGAAGCGAGGGACGCCTGCTTGGATGTGTATACAGTCCCCCCTCCCCCTCACCGACCGGTTCTCCTCTTCCGTATAGATCTCCTATGAGAGGGGCACCGGACGATGGGATGTATCCGCGGCATAGTCGCCGCCGGTCGTCCCATCTCTTCCCCCCATCCTTTCCTCTACTGACAGTCGCGTGCGCGGATCTATAGGAAGTAACGGAGTATTCGAGATCTTTTTTTCTCTCGTTTTCCGCATGGGTGGTAGAACGGGCATCGCCCGAATGACGGGGAAAAAGAAATTGACCAGTTTTTCTGTTTCGTTTCAATGACGTTTTGTTGGTTCTGTTGGTTCCGAGTTGCAAGCCCCGCCAATGCGGCGGGTGTTACGTAATGCTCGCTTCCTGACTGCTGCGCTTCAATCGCCGTTTGCGTGACTGTGCTCTAAAGGGAGACGGGCGATGCTACTCTCCTTTGTTTCTTTTTTTCTCGTTTGAAGCATCCATTCTTGCAATTCGATGACGTTAACATCGTCAGAACCGAATCAGAACGAAGTGAAAATGTGACGCACTTCTGTGGGACAGCCCCATCACTGCGATGTGCATAGATGCTTCCAGAGTCGAGCGCAGCTGGATCAGTGGTTTTGACGCTTGGCTGTTTAGCCTATGATAACGGGTTCGATGTCAGCAGCGGAGGACGCATTTCGACGGAGGCGAAATGTGGGAGGTCCGTGTACTGCGCAATGTCAGTGCACGTTCACCTGATGGCCGATGTTTGCGGAGCCCTCCCTTAAGGCATTTCTCATAATAATATTGTGGTTTTGGGTCGTAAAAGCCCAGATATCTTTGTTATCTACCCTCCAAAAGCAATAACAGTGATTTCGCGAGACCAGTGAATTGCACGAAAGCCTGATCCTTTTTTTTCTCGCCCCAAAAATGTTGACTTGCAGGTTGGGCGTGCTTCCATGCTTACTTATCATTCCGAGGTGCAGACTAATGGCTAGTTTCTTAAAATACTCATGTATCGATTAGAGAGTCCATGCCTTTGTGCTGACAAAGAACAACCACTAACGGTAATTACGAACCGCGCAGCCGGGTAAAGTTCTCTATAACCCGAATTCGTTGCACATTTACAATAACTGCAGGCACAAACCCCTCCGAGGATCCTTGCTTACGATTCTTGGGCAATTCTGGTGGGAGGCTCCCAGACAAGGACTTCTGTGTATTCTGTATAAAGACTGTCGGGAGTGAGAAGAAAAATAACATCACGGTCCTCTGACGGGCCCTGGGCGTGGGTAGAGTACTCACTCCAGGACACCTTGAGCCGCGGCTGTCCCATGCACTCTCGCATTCAGATTACACAGGTACAGGACACCAGAGAGCGACACCAGACAGCGATGACTTCCGATGTTGTAAAGTTTGGCATGGAAGGGACGTAGCTTGAAGTGTTGATCACTTAACAGGAATAGCTATAGCGTTAGTCAGTACAGAACTGACACCTATATGGTATATATGCACTAAACGCAGCCTCTTATTCATAGCATTTTCGCTCATGTTTTTAACTCTAACCGTTTCGTAGCTGTTGGTTAAAAAATATTTCACCTGAAGACATTTATTGTCAACCTAATAAAGTTGGTACATTCACTCATTCACTCACTCACCTCTAAACCAAAGCTCAATACCCGAACTGGTTCTTCTACCATATTATCCTCCCTGTAATTTTCATTTCCATCCCTTTCTCTCTCTCCCCCATTCCTTGTATGTTGCTACCCTTTACACATTCACTGCGCTTGATATGCATTGTACATTCACTCATTGTCACGACTGGATAATGCGATCAGAAGCTCTGTAGACCACTTAACAACAACAGACATTAATAAGACTAGGGTTTCTTGTGCGTGACTTTGATAATCATGGAGGCATCAGTGCTGATTTTGCTCCTTCCTAATAATTATTTTCGATAATTGTTTAATATGTCCGATAAAGCTGACTGGTTTTCATAAAATGTACCGTTCCCTATCGGCAAAATTACCATGGTGAGTACTGGAAAACATGGTGGGAGTCGTGGAAATAATAGTGGGCATGGTGGAAATTATGATGGATATGGTGGGACGTAGTGGAAAATATGGTGGATATGCCGGGGCATACTGGGTGGTATGGTGTACAGATGATGGGTAAAGTGGAAATGATGGTGGAAAGCAGAGGCTAGATAGTGGGCAATAATGGGACACTGCCCACCATTGCGATAATGCTGGGAAGCCCTAAGCATATGGTGGGTGGTGCTTATTATGGTGGGCCACATGGTGTACCAAGCTGAGAAACTCTTCCCACCATCGCGATGATGCTGGGAAGCACTAAGCAGATTATGGGTGCTGCTTGTTATGGTGGGCCACATGGTGTACTAAGATTAGAAGGTCTGCCCACCATTGCGATGATGCTGGGAAGCAGTAAGCAGATGATGAGTGGGCTTATAATGGCAGGCAATTTATATAGTGTACCAAGCTGGGATCTGTACACTACATATTCTACCACCATGATTTCCGCCAAAGGTTAGGCCTACCAACCGAGCCCGTGCTTCCGGGTTTCGAATACACAATTTCGACGATTGAGAATGTCAGTACAGCGCAGCCATGGCATCAATTACCATAAATGAAGCATTTTTCATTGTGTATGGTATCCGCTCAAGAAGCAACAAACATCGATGCGACGCGATTCAAGCACTCCTAGAGAACGTACATCTCTTCTCACAGACAGCTGCCGGTCGCACTCGCCCGCACTTTTGTGCACTCGCCGGCAGCTTTTGTGCGAGAACTCAGACGTGGAAATTCGTATGCTTGGGGAACCAATATGATAGCGTAATGTTTCCGGCACACTGCATTCGTTTTGGCCAAGCCTTTATGTAGTTGTTGCTTTAGCGAAAGAGCTACGGCATTGCGCTGGCACGACCGCCCTCTACATTGCGCGAAAAGCATCCCAATACTGAATCAAATAAATTAGGCGGACGTATCTATGGAATGAGCCTAGAAGCGTCATAAAGCGTGAGCAGATGTCGCCCTTTAGAACGAGCGCGAAGCGGTTATTAAACATGGCAGACCCCGCCGGTAAACTGTTGCTGCTCCCCAGTCCACTTGGTTTTTTTTCTTGCAGTTGTGAATTGTACAAAAAAAGCACTGCTGCCAATAACATAGTGGCAATTGTTACAGGCAGCAGTTGCTTGTGTTTAATAAATGTGCAATTTTTAGTAGCAGGTGCAGATCTTGTCTATGTCGTGTACACAAAAAACATAATTGAAGTTGAACCGTAAATTTCTATGACAACTGACTATTTAACACACAACAAAGCTCATGTTGGTATGGCGCAGTGGTTGGTGTCTCCGAATGGGAATCCGCAGGTTGCACGTTCGATCCTCCGTGGCACCTTGTCTTTTTTTTACGGGACGGGTGTTTTTTATACCGTTTTTATAGAATTCTTTTTTATTTTTGTGGCCGCTCGTCATGGTGATTCTGACGCCATTCAGCGCTCAAGCGTTGCCGGCACTTCAGCACCCACCATATTCCACCATGCGCCATGGTGGGCGTTTCCCACGAATCACCCACTACATTAATCCACTATAATGGTGGGCGGTGGTTTACACCTTGCCCACCATCTGTTTTTTTTCGATAGGGTTAACTTTTATTTTTTTTCATTTGTGAAAGTAGCCCGGCTGTTTTTGTGTGTGTGTGTGTGTGTGTGTGTGTGTGTGTGTGTGTGTGTGTGTGTGTGTGTGTGTGTGTGTGTGTGTGTGTGTGTGTGTGTGTGTGTGTGTGTGTGTGTGTGTGTGTGTGTGTGGTGTAATTGCAACTGCCTTTAAGACACATGAATCGTTACCATCCTTGTATCTTGTTTCGTTGATGCCGTTATTAGCCCTTGAACACCAATGAAATGCGTACCCTATACATGTGAACAATTATCGTACTGACGGCTTCGCCGAAATAGCAACCTCCGTGCTCTTCAAATAACCCACTCTCTCTGCGATAATAAAACTAACTGGGACGTCAACTGGGATGAGGGCTCCCATGTTTGTCTTGAACATTCTTTACTCTCGTTATTACTGGCACGAGCGGCGAATGACGCTCTCGTTTATCTTTCAAACGCTCCCTGTCGGCACTGCCGGCTTTCTGAGTATTCATAAATATATGTTCTGAAACACTACACCGGCAGAATATCGACGGTTCTGGTCCAAGTCGGGGTTAATGGCTCTGCGCGTAGCAGGCCAGCAAAGCGACGCGGGCATTGCTAAGTTTTCTAAAGACGACCGGACTACGCGACCGCTTATAAGCGTGCAATGGACAAGGTCACATCTACACACACGTTGCCCTTCACTTCTCTCTTTCTTCTCCTTTAATATCCTCACCCCTTCCCCCAGTGCAGGGTAGCAAACCAGACGTGCGTCTGGTTGACCTCCCCGCCTTTCATTTCTTCCCTTCCTCCTCCTGGTCCAAGTCAAGTGTCAAAATAATACATGTGATACGCAAGCGTACGCTGACTTACAATAAGGGCCAATTTGCTGTCACGATTACAAACGAAAATTGACTGATTGAGCTCATTGAAAGAGCGGACAGTATTTTTGTGAGCAGACGGGACTGCTGCGGTACCTTGCGGATCATAACAGAGCCACGCGCTGGCTTCTCCGTGCCTACTGAGATCTGCCTTGGCAGTGCGTGCTATTACAAAGTTAACTCGAGCAATACACTAGAAACGCCAACGTGCCAGAGCCACTACCAAACACCATGGCTAAGAATTAAGGTCGCACTAATTTTAACATCGAAGCTGCTCAGGTCAGCCGTAATTTGTGTGTGTGGCCTATCATCACTATCATTAATGACTATATGTGTTACGGAAAGTGGGATAATCCCAGTAATCCAGCAAAAATGAAGAAGGCAACAGATAGCCCAAGGAATAGTAGCTAGCGGATGATCCCGCGTATGCACGGTGGCGAAATACTATAGAATGGCGCTTGCGGGAAGACCCCCGAAGCGATGGAAGAACTACGTGCCCGTAGATCTATGAAAGGAGCGAACACATGGTCTCAGCACAATTTTGTATCTCGCAAGTTCTAAGATAGGTGTCGTGTCTATCTGTGCTTTCACTAGAGCCTCTCTGCACTGAGAATGAATGGAGAAAACACCCAACATTACTTAGTTGAAGCCTAGCAACGAGCACCTTAGAAACAACCTGCATCACCTATGTAAGGCATATAAACAACCTAGAAGCAACAATATCGGCCTTCAGAATTTTCAAGACTCGCGCAGCTGCGTGCACGCTTATAAGCTTTCTTGATTGTTCGATTTGTCCTTCGTCTTAACTTTTTGCTAGTGCCAACCAGACTCTGTTTCTGGTTTATTCCCTACAATGCTTCAGAGACATTAGTAAAGTTGATCATCATCACCTGCATTCTGGCAATTCGTACACGTGCCACGCACGCTCGAGAAGCGCAAGTTAAAGAAGAAGAGGTTGTCCGCAGGCCGTGCGTCTCTGCTCTATTGGGAGGCCAAAAAATATTTTCTCCCACGCTGTGCGAACGTCACGCTGCGTCCGTTCAGCGCTGAGACACCCCGCGGACGTGCCCTGGGTCAGGACGCAAGTCACCGCTGTAGAAAAGCTCGGCCCACCCGCAACATCGTCGCCATGCCAGTGGCGCGGGAGCGGTTCCAGGGGGAGACGGATTGCCTCCTCTGCTGCCTCAACTACTGCTTGGGGCTCAGCAACGTGGTCTCCTTTCCTTACCTCATCTACAACAACGGTGGAGGTGAGACACGAACGCAGTGCATTGCTTGTAGCGCGTTACAATACGATAAATTATTACCACGTAAGGGATATCCACCAAAAAAAGAAACTTAAAGAAACTTTATATGACATACTTCTCGCCAACAGCAGTCACAGACAGGCTACCAAGCGTACCATGGACACTGGAAAGAATAATGGACTTGAGATACGTAACATGCATTGGTATCTGGGTTTCGGTTCCGGTTCCGGTTTCTGAGCTGGTTCTCTGCCTCTCGGAGGGTGCTGTACAATTGTGTACATATAGGAGAGTTTTCCGCCAGGGCCTCGGCTGTGCTACGCCTTGCCGGCTGGTGCTTCGGCCGCCCGGCCCCTCGGTTCTCCGTGCGTCGCGTCCGACACATGATACAACAGTAGCCTCCCCCATGTTCTACAATAATTCCTGCATCATAGCGAAATGATTAGTACGTAAGGCTCCGCTAAATTCTTTATTTTGTGTGTGAGTGTGTGTGGGGGGGGGAGTAGAAGGTTCGGGGAGAAGATATT
Organism: Rhipicephalus microplus; assembly: GCF_043290135.1. NCBI lineage: Eukaryota > Metazoa > Arthropoda > Arachnida > Ixodida > Ixodidae > Rhipicephalus > Rhipicephalus microplus. Next base: position 158,186,219 of record NC_134700.1, on the reverse strand, counting down.
TTGCTGAAAACAAGGGTACATGCGAAGATTACGAGATGGCCTGATGACTAAAGTCATCAGGTCATCCGTGCCTTACCATCAGACCATCTACGCCTTGCCATCATGCCAGATAACCTTGCGTAACGTCGACGTAATGCAAAGACAGAGACAGAAAGGGCAGTTATACGATCTTTCTGCGACAGAAAGTCGCAGTTGCAACCTGTCAAAAAATTGAGTTAGAAGCAAACTTTGAGCCGTTGACTGACATTATTACCAGTATGAAGCATGAAACGGGTACAAGTAGTGTGCAAAATATATTTTTTTTCATTCAGTTGATGTAAGCAGTGCCCTTCGAACAACCTTCCGCTCACACTACGTTAAATCACGCTTGTCGTCACTATATGGCTCGAAACGCAATCGATACATTATGCATTGGTAGCCGCATTAGAGCATCACCACGAACCACCACTATGGCCCGTCTACCGTTTCGTTTCTATAGCCCTCCTCGTGAACAAGAGGCCAACGTATAATCCCACTTATAGGTGCGTACGTGCTTCTCCACTCTGTCATCCTGGCTGAGAAATGGATAGAAGCATATCACGTATAAAGTGCATACGTGCCTTGTCCACGCCGTGACGCTGTTTTCTTCTCGGCGATCGCAGTGGTGTTCATCGTGGTGTACCTGGTCCTTCTGTGTGTTGTGGCGGTGCCCATGCTCTACCTGGAAATTTTCTTGGGACAGTTCTGCGGCTGGTCTGTGCCCAGGGTCTACGCGGGATTCCCCATGGCCAAAGGTTCGTCGATTCTACCGACTGCAGTGCCCTCCTCCAGCACTTGCGTACTCGGTGCACATGCCACATTGTGAGCAGAAGGCCGACGTCTCAATTGGCAGCCAGTATGTCGCCGCTCTTTAACAGCAGCTGGAACGCAAAAGAGCCATGACACGTTGTTTCTGTGCTACAAAACAATGTAATTATTACTAACAAAATTTTCGAGGTACCTATCTGTTGCCGCTGCCGTCACTGCGCTGTTCTCAGCATAATGAACCACCAACTTGCCCAACGATTTAATCTGCCTAATCTAATCACGCTTTATAGGACACTTATCACAGTCCAGCATTTTTGCTCTCCCTTCGTCTTTACATTGCGAGTAAAAATATGTATGCCTCTCAATGTATTTTAATTATTAGCGCCAGTATGCCTTGCGGCATAATTTAAAATGATAAGGTACGAGTCTCTTTTCTGGATGACGTCGGGGAAAACTTAATGACCAGTTAACCTAATGACCAATCAGCCCTGGTTGGCAGTGGATCTGTCCTTCAGTCCGAGTTCTCTTGTCGTGCCTGCCTTGTCTGATAAATATGCACCATTAACACAGTAGCGCGTTTTGTTATCTTTCCTATTTCTCCAGCTTTTTATGCCATTGCACTAAACGTCTCTACATATTTCTAACGCGAAATACTCAATACCCTCAGCCGCTTTGAATAACAGCGCTTTTCAAAGGTGGTCCCTGTGGTGACATGCTGAGTCGTACTGCCGCAGCAGGCGCATGTCTCATTTGCCAATGTTTGCTTCAGGAAGCAGGTACAGAGCACACCGCGTACGTAGAACAGGTCTTCCTGAAGTTGGGTGAGAGAGGTGTTCATCCTGTGGTAACTATAAACGAGGATGGTTATGATTATAAAGGCAATGATTTTTAACTCAGGCAGCGATTGCGGGGCGGAAATTCCGTGTGAATGCTCTTTGTATTAACAGTATGACCTTGTTTTCCCCATTTGCCTATTGCTGATTTAGTTACGATTGCATGGGCACCAAAGTCACCGCAGAGAAATGGTACCACGTACACACGTCTGCAAATGCCAATTTGCATTTGGGGACGTGTCCAGATTCACTTGCAGCTATGGTTGTGGATTCTCGGATCCTGGAATCGTGTCGTAAAACCTTTTTGCAATTGGCCCGCCAGTGTCTGCTATTGAATGAAGCTGAGTTGAATTCTGTTTATCTGCAACAACAGAAACAATGTAAACGATATGTCTCGCATCAGTACTGCATTAAATAATTTCATGCGAAAGCCCTAAATAAGGGCCCCTTAAATTCGTTTCAACCGCCGATAAACAGTCATTCAAGTGACACGTGCCGGCGTGTTAATTTTCAGGCCTCGCACAGAACGGTCTATTCGATAATTCTAGCGACTATAGGCGGCGCAGAGGAAGGTCAAAATGGTGGATGAAACGGTGACGTCGCGATCGTTTACGTCAGCGTAGCAGAGCGTGAATACGCGTTCATTTGTTTATGACTACTGAGAGACCGAACTGCGTCGCAGTTTTATCACCGTGTGACAGCTTCAGAGCACGGCTACATGGGGCCGCCTGCGTCGCTGGAGTGACCGAATCCTCTCTTCAAGCATTACGAAGCGCTCAAAGGTTCTTTTTTTTTGTAAAACCGTCTATCCTGACGTTCTTTGTGGTTCAACCGCAGGTCTGGGCTGGACGATGATCCTCATCATCGCGTTGATTATGGTGTTCTACGTTTCGCCGGTGGCCTACTGCGTCATATACCTGACTGCCATGTTCCAGGCCGAGCTTCCATGGAACAGCTGCGGCGGAGGAGACCACGGCGCCGACGAGCGTGACTGCTACCACGTCAAGCCCGGCACGGTGAGGGCCGCGCTGCTGGGGCAGAAGCGAGCCACATAGTTTAGATGCCTTTCATTGCGAGCTACAGCCAATACCATTATTGGATGCATACTAAAGTGAACAGGCCACAAAGCCGAATGCACATGTTTCTCCATGCCGCAGCTGTCTGACACATTCGTGTGCGGACGTGGTTGGTCCAGCGAACCAATGCGTCCAACATAGGAATGTTTACCTGAACTCGTGGTCTCGAAAGACGACGCCTCATGTTGCGACGCCTGCTACATCTTGTAGCCGGTTCCGGAATGTTAATCGTTTCACGCACTGATTTCTCTCTTGCTATCCTTGATAGGGCTGATTTCCTGGAGATTACGTCTTTATGATATTCCGTTGGTAAACGCTTCATCAAGAAAGCCCGACCGGTGGCGTACATTAAACACGCGCAGCAAGCTTTGCATAACGTTGTCTTGTTGTCTTCAGTGTAGCGAAAGGTGAGGCATGTGGCGATGGACCACGTGCAGTGAAACCACGAAGCCGAAAATCATGCAGTAAGGAACTCCTGCACTCGCACTACTGGACTGACATGTGGCAGCCAGCCATCAGGCTGTTCAAAAGGGCCAAAATATCCTTGAATGAATATTGTTCATTAAGATTAACGTGTCAAAGCGCGGGAAAGCTACTCACAAGTCTTTATTTACTTTACTCGCCACAAGTATAGATCGCGCCGATGCATGCGCGCTCCATAGTTTGAACTCAGTCATTTCTTTTCAACAGCCACCATCCAAACCGAGCAATCATGCAATTCAGGGCATCTGCCCAGCTGGATATATATAAAGTAAGGCTTGAATTTTTCAGAGTACCGATTGCTCGCTACTACACTAGCGGTGTTCATTTTAATAGTGAGGCTATTCGGGTTCATTCTTAATCAATTTGTTAATAAATCACAACGCATCAAATCACAAAAATAGAAGAGAAAACTCACGAGCGCTAACTTCCAAGAAAAATTGGCAGATACCATGTAGGCTGTGGGAATCTATGATATTAGTATCACGTGACGATATCTGTAGAGCTAACTAAAAGGCCGTGACCACGCTATGAGCGTAGCATGTAGTCGTGTTTTGCATCACACGCATGTCATGATTATCATGATGGACGTGTTATTTACCTTGTTCGCCTATTCTCGTCACATAATACCAAATTTGGTATATGTGGAGCTAGCGAAACAGCAGGGAGGACGCTATGGGCGTAGCATATGACATTGTTTACATGACAGGCATATCATGATCATCATGTTTGGATGTGCCATTTCCTTTCGTCGTCCGTTCACATCACTGATTACCAAATTTGGTGAAGCTAGCGAAACGGCCGCGAGTGTATCATGAGCATGGCATGTAGTCATGTCCTTACAAGACACGCATCTCATAATTATCATGTTTGCACATGTCATATGCTTTCGTAATTCACTGACGTCACGTCACACCACATTTGGTATATGTGAAGCTAGCGAAACGACCTCGAGCACACCATAAGCGTGGCGTGTATTCATGACTAGTCATGTCATGAAAATCATGACATGAATGTTATCATTTCTACGTTATGGCCTGTCGCTTATGCTCGCCATGCAGCCATGTCTTACCATACCAGTTCTGCAAAATCTCTTGCGAATAAAACCACCGCAAGAACAGCAAGATCACGAAATGCAAATCATGACGTTCATGACATACATTTCATGATTTTCATATTATGACTAGTCAATTAGGTTCGTCATAGAGTCGTGTTATGCATTACCAGTTTTGGTATCGATAACATTATCGAGATCTCCAGGAGAGCTAAAAGTCGCAGGCGGATAGATAGATAGATAGATAGATAGATAGATAGATAGATAGATAGATAGATAGATAGATAGATAGATAGATAGATAGATAGATAGATAGATAGATACATAGATAGATAGATAGATAGATAGATAGATAGATAGATAGATAGATAGATAGATAGATAGATAGATAGATAGATAGATAGATAGATAGATAGATAGATAGATAGATAGATAGATAGATAGATAGATAGATAGATAGATAGATAGATAGATAGATAGATAGATAGATAGATAGATAGATAGATAGATAGATAGATAGATAGATAGATAGATAGATAGATAGATAGATAGATAGATTGATAGATTGATAGATTGATAGATAGATAGATAGATAGATAGATAGATAGATAGATAGATAGATAGATAGATAGATAGATAGATAGATAGATAGATAGATAGATAGATAGATAGATAGAAACTTCACTTTAGGAATCCGTGTTTATGCACACACGATTTAATGACGTGCACACCTTCATGAGCAGAGATTCAGCAATGAAACGCACTGCATGAAAACACGCTGCACGCTCTGACGACAAATGCGTTGATCCATAAATAAAACTTGCGTCCGTCATGTATAAAACACGATTTACGTCGACGCTTAGTGGCAAAGCTCCATCCCGAAGATTAAAGTCTAAGATCAATGAACAGACAAATCGTTGTGGTAGTTTTAATAGTTAACGAGCAGAGCGTAATCAGAAGCTTGGTATTGTTTCAATTCACAGTCTTTCTCTCTTGAGCTCGTGCCTCTATTCAATCTCAAGGCGATTATCGGTCTCTCTCTCCTGTACCCAGTACGCGTGTTCCAAGGTGAACGAGACCCTGGCCCGGCGATACGGTTCGCATAACTACAGCGGCGAGAGTGCCATCATGGTCAGCGGCGGCGTGGTCCAGGAGCCCGTATCGGTGCCCGTACGAGAATACGAAGCCCTGCGCAACAACTGCGTCAGCGGCACCGTGTCGGCAGCCGAGGCCTTCTACACGTACGACACGCGCACTGCCGGGTAGCGGTAGCTGCATGCAGGTTTTCGAAAGCAAACTCGGGAAAGATATTTCAAGAGTTTCTTAGAGATACTTGAACGAGAGACTCTGCCGAGAAGGAAAATAAAGATGACTGATTTTGGCTTGCCTGTACACACTGTGATAGGCGCACGACAGATTGGGGAAAAAAAGAGAAACATGAAAACTTCAATGACGGCTGCGAGGTTGCATGATTAAGATGTTGCCGCTATAACGACGGTTTGCAAAGTGAACAGCTAGTCATCTTTAGCCAGTGAGGTTAGCATACGTGTATGCTAACGTCACTGAGTTGAATCCGGTTAAAAGCAGATTTTATAATCTCCACTTGCAAACCATAAGTGGAAGAAGGTGGCTTCGAAATACTTTTTTTTTGGAAACGAGAAGATGTCAATACTGGGCCAGACGGCGACGTTGTGAGCACCCGTCATCATTGGCGAGCCATTTCATTTTTGGTAGAAACCGTGAGCAAACGCTTTTTCATGACGATGAACGGATGACATGTTGGGCCGCTGCAGTTAACAGAGTCTAAATCTGCCCGCTCATATGATCGCTTTCATACGCTGACGGTCTTGCCTTCGATATGACTGCGTGCAGCGCGGAGGTTCGATGCCTGCGACCCCGCTGACAGAACCGTTCAGCCAGCGTTTCTGAGACATTTTTATCCCAGCTCCACACATACTGGAAAGAAAACAAGTCGATCATTTTAATGCGCTGTACACTAATTGTGTACTAAGGGGACAAAAGATGTACTGCACTGGTCCAAAGTGCCCAGGCCACGCTGTCATAGCACTACAGTGGCCTGAGAACATTTGACCACCATTGTATGAGTGTTTGCGCAGTGAAGCCCCTCCCCCCCCCTCCCGTACAAAAGGTTACGAAATTGTGCAGAAAAGATGTGAATTCAGGCATTTGATGTGAATTTAAGTAATTCAAACATTCTGACCAGACGTGCACACCGAAAGTAAGTTAACTGCAACCCCAAGTATAGTGCACCAGAAGTGATTAGTGTAGGCAATGGAAATCAGATGTTAAAACCTCAGTAGATACCGAGAGTAAGGTAACGGGCCGGATGTGCTTTAGCAGTAGCTAGGTAAATTCGGAAGTGAGGTGAGAAAACAGTAAATGAGATAAACTCTCCCCACACACACACACGCATTGCGCCATAGAGCAATGCTGACGTATCCTATTTATCGGTAATTGGACAAGATTTATTTCTTATTTCACGTAAGTTCCACTTACAATCTAGGTTATATAACTTTCGGTGGTGAACGAATCAATTCCTGTACCGCTAGGCATCATTACTGAGTTCTCAGTAAGCTGATCTCTGTGCCCCACTTTTTTAGGAATCTAACGGTTAAAACACAGCGTGAAATGCATTGAACGAAATCGACATAGATGTCTGGAGCGCTCGTTCTGTCATTGTATCATCTGTACCACGGTTCAAATAATATGCCAGCTAGCTACTTCTCCTAAGTACCGACTACTTTTGGTAAAAAAATTCTACGATAGGCGCCTTCACTCTCTTGATAGCCATTAAGTTTTTAGTGTAGTTTATGCCTTTATTCTCTTTTTTGTTTTCTAAAAATGAATTTACTCGGAATTTTGAACCATTACATTTGACTTCCCTGCTTTATAACCATATACTGCCACCGCAGTTTACACCATAACAAACACTGCTGTGTTGACGCTACTATTGGAGCTGATTAACGCACAACTACGCAGGCGACGCGTCGCACGATCGGACTTTCAAAGCGATGGCTTCACCGACTCGAGTACTCTTTCGATTATGGCCATGACCGTCGCCTGGGCCCTAGTCTTCGTCGTGATCTGCATGGGACTGCGCTCGATAAAGAAGGTATGCGACGGCTGCATCACTTTCTCCAGGAAATAGTTGCTCGATAAGCAATAATGAGAGAAGCAACAAGGACGAAGACATATTTATCTGTACTTGTTTACGCCGTCAAAGAGAAGGAAAGCCCAAAAAGTCCTGCATATCTATCTATCTATCTATCTATCTATCTATCTATCTGTCTATCTATCTATCTGTCTATCTATCTCTCTGTCTATCTATCAATCTATCTATCTATCTAATATATAACCCTTAAGCGTTTTCAAATAATCATGACATAAGCTAGTTACGTTACTAATATGTATAATATTTGCTCATTACGAATCTTCCAAGTATAAGAAGACACTAACGCAGTAACAGTGACAGAAATGCCTGCACAAAATACCTCTGAGCATGCTCCTTTAGCTTGCAAACTCTACTCTTTGTGCTGATAATCGCTGATAATGCCAATTATGCCGGTGAAAGTAGCTTACGGGTGGGGAGTAATGAGGAAAAGACGCGCTACAAAAAAAAACATTGAGGCAGGGCTTAATAGGTTGTGTGGCAGTATTAAAAGGAAGGTACATAAAAGCTACACCTTACTGGTACTTATATACGGAGCAGAAGCCTGGATAATTGCAAAGAGGGTTCAACGTAAGTTGAGGACGACGCAGCAAGCAATGGAAAGGAAAATGATAGGTGTAACCCTAACGGACAAGAAAAGAGCAGTATATATCAGGGAACAAATGGGTGATAAGGACATCATAATCGAAATCAACAAGAAATGATCATGGGCAGGGCACCTAGCACGAAGGCAAGGTAATCGCTGGTAATTAAGGGTCACAAACTGGATTCCCTGGGCAGGCAAGTGAGTGAATGGAAGGCAGAACGCTAGGTGGGCAGATGAGATTACGATGTTTGCGGCTATAAAGTGGCAGCAGCAATCACATGACCGTGTTGACTGGCAGAACATGGGAGAAACCTTTGTCCTGCAGTGGGAGTAGTCATGCTGATGATGATTATGATGATGAATGCCAGACAAGGTCATAGTAATATGTGGGGTTTCGCGGCACAAAGCGAAGATATGATTATCAGAGACGCCGTAGTGGAAGGCTCCTGACATTTCGACCATCTGATGTTCTCTAACGTGCACTCGCACAGTACACGGGCCACTACCCTTTCACTTCCATGTAAATGTAACCGCCACGGCGGGAATCGAACCCGTGACCATTCGGTCTGCAGCCGAGCACACTAACTACTGCTCCACCGCGGCGGACGCCAGAGGAGGCTAGAGAAGCATGAAGTGTGAGTTGACAAGCCAAATGACTCGTAGAATTCTGTCCAGATGTTTCAGTTTCTAACTCATCGCCACTTGCACTAAAGTCGCCTAAGCGATAGGGCGAGGGATCTTCCAAATCTTGTAAGGGTGACGTGGCACTTATAACAGAGAGTAAGCGCCATTCTAAGCAATGTTTTGCGTGTTGTGCAGTTCTCGACACTGATGCTGGCTGTGCGGTTGACGCTGCTGGCTGCGTTGTGCGTGGCTTCATCGTCGCTTAGTGGAGCGGGGCATGGCGTACTCGTGCTACTACGTCCAGACTTCTCCAAGGCCTACTCGGAAAAGGTGATGCAGGGATGCGAAATGCCCCGATCGTATTTATCGTAGGCGGCTAAAATATCTCCCTGATTTCATGCTGGTCCGTAGCTGTCGGCAGGAGTATGTCACCATAAATGAGGCACACACGAAATCATTATACACAAGTTATCACTTTTTACTTCACCTTTTTTTTAATGCAAAGCATTTCTTAGCGAACTTCGGCGACTTTGAGCGTGTCTATCTATCTATCTATCTATCTATCTATCTATCTATCTATCTATCTATCTAGATGCCTATGACTTTTAGCTCTCCTGGCCGTTTCGATAATGGTATCAATACCAAACTTGGTATGACATGACTGTATGAAGAACATATTGAACTTGTCAAAACATGAAAATTATGACATGTATGTCATGATTTACATTTCATGGTCCTGCAGCTCTTGCGGTGGTTTTGTTCACATGGCATGTTGCAAAACTTGTATGGTATGACATGATTGCATGGCGAACGCAAGCAACAGATCTTAACATGAAAATTGTAACATGCGTATCTTGACTACATGCCACGCTCATGATGCGCCCGCGGCCGTTTTGCTAGCGTCACATATACCAAATTTGGTATTACGTACGTGAATGAATCACGAAGGTATATGACTGGTGCAAACATGATAATCATGAGATGCGTCTCATGTGAGAACATGACTACATGCCACAGTCAAGGCACCAATACATTTTG